>NC_056751.1:592482291-592594791 GCF_019279795.1 Protopterus annectens
GGGGGTTAGGGCATGCAGGGGGGCTTGCCCCCCAGCTAGCAATGTGAAGGTTAGTGTTTGTTTTGTTTGTTTGTTTGTTTTTTAACATGATCAAAATTTCAAAAGTCGATCATATTGTCTCGGCCATATATATATATATATATATATATATATATATATATATATATATATATATATATATATCATATGTGTGTGTTTATAGATTGTATGTTAACCAGTCAATACAACTTTCACTGAAACCTATTCCATTTTTATTTATTTATCCTTTGCTGACTGATTGGTAGTCATTGAACACAATCCATAGAATTTCAAGATATTGTAACAGTGGGGGAAAAAAGAGACTTCGCATCTCAAAGTTACTTCATCTCGCCCTTTAACATGATACAATAAGGGGACTGTTCAGCCATATTTTGGTTACTATTTGTCAGCCAGTGAAGTGGCAGTTGACAGAATGGGGACATTTTTACACATATGATTATATCAGCGGTGATAGAAGAGCTGTCTGGGTGAAGCTCAAATAAAACAAAGAGTGACAGAAACTAATACTGAATAGCCTTTACATAAAATGTAATAAAAACTGAAATAGCAATGTGCAGAAACATTGATGTACATTGCACTGATTTATGCATGTCAAAAGTAAAAAGTATCAGAAAAAAAATTGCCAGAACAGTATCAATAACAGCAAACAACAAATGCTTTCCTTCTGTGATTGGTCAACTTCATTCATACTTTGTCTAAATAGTGGCACTGTTAGGGAAAGGGTTTTTGGCAAGGTAATGTGCAGGGTCGTAGTTAGGACGAGCAGCAGGGTTAGGCGTAATACAGTTAGCCTAAGTGCAATGGGAAGACTGAATCTGTTTGGTTACTTGGGACTCTGAACCTTTGGGAAATAAATGCAATGATGTCAAAGTGGGGGTAACCAAATGGCTATATTCTGTGGAATCCCTCTTACTATACTTAAGGATTTCACTTGAAAAGTCAACTGATAAAAAAAGTCTAGCTTATGATACGATGGTTTTCAAGCATGAAAAAATGTCCCATTTGTAAAGCTGTACTTAAACTTTGGGTCTTCACTGAGCTTGTATTTGCTCACTAGGCTTGGTTTCCTAAATACTATTATATTTGCAACAAAAGTGGGATTTACTGATCATCCAAACAGTTTCAAAGAATTTATATGATGGTAATATTCTGAATAGGTATAAAAAGCATATGTTATTAAAGTGATTCATGATGTTTTTAACTTAATAGGCTATGTTATATAACTGTACTTAATGATAATACTATTATAGAGTCTCTGTATTAACAGAATGTTTGCAATACTTGTCTTTTCAAAATGAGTGATTTAGAATATAGTACAAATGTAGAAATGTTTGTGTTTACCAAGTCATTTGTATTTTCACATATGTTTCAATGCCTGGTTCTGTTGGCACAGATGGATAGGGTCCTAAATATGACCCAGGTGACCCAAGATTGACTAGCATCTTGGACACCTATTGGAGCTGGCTAGGGAGGAAAGGGAGGAAAGGAGCTAAGCCCAGTGACCTCTTTCTGGGGGAAGGAGTGGTCATGCATGTGTCCAGATCACATAATGTGCATTGATTTTCCAGTAGAGACTTGAAAAACATGCTCAGGGTGTTAGTCCTAAGAGGCAGGGTCATCCATGTGGTTCCATCACTCATGGAAGTTTGTGACAGTCCCACGTTATACTTATTGTATGCAGTGTAGGGGGTACACTCATTGGACCTGGGTGGGGTGCTAGGGGCATAATCAGAAAACCATGATACCTGCACAAATGATTGTATCACTCTCAGTTCACTCATTTCTATAGGCCATAAGGGTCTGAATGGGTTTGCTAAATGTTTGGATGGAGGTTAGATGGTCAAAAATGGCCCAAAGCAAAAATAGCAGTATGTTCCTACGTTTTAAGGCTAAGCTGTCATGTTAATATGAACAATATACCTCATAGATACTTGGGAAGAATCTAACTGCTAACATGATAAACAGATAAATGATTGTACTACTTGACTAATAATTAGAATGCTATTTTCACAATTTTAATTGTGACTAACTTATTATGTGTATGGTACATGCTGCAGTTATAAAGCCTGGTAAGCTATAATGTTTTCCTATTGGAGCTCATGCTCTAAGAATTACATTTTTTTTTTTGTAAATGACTCGTTGTAATGTCTAAATACAAACTGATTCAGGAAACACAACAGAAGGTTGATTATTACTTTAAAATGAATTAGCAAGAAAGGCTAACTACACTGTGAGGTCTTTTGAGATAGAAGCCTTATTAGGTTTACTGCTGTTAAATATTACAAAGGTGACGTTATGTAATGAGAGTGTGTCGAGGAATCATGGGCATAGCTATACTGCTGGATTAGGAAATGCCAGTTGATGCATTTGAGTGCTGATGCACCATTTTTGTGTCACAGAGTCTGTGCTCCCTTATCTAGTTACCAATTCAGGACAGTACTGAAAAAAGCCATAGCAAGGCTGGGTCTTGACAATTGCATGTTAACAGCTCATTCCTTCAGAATAGGAGCTGCAACACATGCCCATGCAAAAGGGGCATCAGAAATTGAGGTAATGCTCTTAGGTTGGTGGAGATCTCAAGCATATAGAACATATGTCAAATCATGATGACTAATCAGCTTTCTCTTTTGAACGCATCATAAAGCAACAGGCAGAGGTATGGATTCTGGGACATTCTTTTGTGTACCATACAGCCAGAGAATTGGGTGAATCAGGACAGAACCTGGGTTTCAAAGAAATATAAATGCAGGTTCACTGTCTTGAAAGGAGAGGAATGCAGTGGAGGCACCTGCTGGCAGCTTTAACAGAGTATTCTGCATTACTACCTGAGCCAAGTTTAATTGTGCTACATATGGGGGAAATAATGTTACAGGTAGCCCATTATCATACCTGAAAAATAGAATGTGATAATGGTTCAGGCAGATCAGACACTTGTGACCAGACATTAAGCTTGTGTGGTCAGACATAAATCTGAGCCCAGTCTGATGAGGAGCAAATAATGTCAAAGCAGTGGAAAGGGCTAGGAAGTTGACCAACAGATTCCATTAGGCAACAGGTAATCTAGCTTGGGGGTTGGGTACTGCACTACACTAGTATCAGTTCACCTGAACTGTACACAAGTGATGGAGTTCATTTGTCACATTCAGCAACAGTTATTTATGGGAAACCTTAAAGAAGGAATTGCAAAGTTGGCAGATGTGCTTGGTGGGGGGGGGGGGGAGATGTCATGTAGAACAAGCCATATTCCTGTGGTGGAAGGGCAGACTTGGAAAACTAAAATTGCAAAGGAGTGTGCTTGGCCTGAGGAGGGTTGCATGCGCAAACAGCTTGGCCCTTCTCTGGTTGGAACACCCTATCGTGTAGCAGGCAGACTGGGGTCCTCAGCCTGGGGTCCCACAAGTGGTAGATCACCTTCAGCCACTGGCACCTGGCTGAATGCTGACAGGGAGCTGTCAGTGTTTGGTTAGCGATCATTTCAGCCATTGGTGTTGGCTGAGCATTTATAGGGACTGAGGTGGTAAGATGATTTGACTTCCTTCCAAGTTCTCCCCTTTGGGCACATCTGAATATATTTGGTTGACATTGATTTGGTCTGATTGGCACTGACTTACGATCTGGCACTGCTTTGATACATAATTCAATCTGATTGGCATAATAAATACATGGCTGTGGCCATTTCTTCCAAGCAAGTGTGCGGTGGGATTTGTTAAATGAAGTGCTTGCATATTTTCATCCAAGGCAATGATTTTTTTTTTTTTTTTGCATTCTTCAAGCTGAGTCTCAGTTAACTAATATATAAGTCAGTTTAGATTTATTCAAGGATATCTTAACAGTTGTGTTTCACCAGTAATGACTAGAAATAGTAAGAATCTGAAGGAATTGGTGCACCTTCGTGTGTGAAGCATTACATAAGCTATATGGATTGTATTATTGTGATTGGGTGAGATGTTTTTCAAAGTCAGTAGCACTGATTGATGATTAGTGGCTGAGTGATGAACAATCATTATTGAGTACTACAGCTAGTTTATAATGACAATATTCTTGGTTATTATGAGGGGTAAAAGGTAGTTGATTTTTTTCTCTTTTCCCAATAAAATTGTCATTGCCCTGTAGCTTTGCCTGTGATTTGACAAATAGTGTTGTTTAGAAAGTTGTGAACTATTTTTCCCATTGTGTATTTTTAATATATAAAAATTAAGAGAAAATTCTAGCCAAGCTAGAATTTCCACTGAGTTATGTTTATAAGGGTCATTTGCACATATCACATGTGCTTCTAATACAAGAGGTTTGAGGTAGTCACTCAGTGGAAATTCTAGCTTGACTAGAACTTTTTCTTAGTTTTTATTGATTGTTTTATTTTTAATATATAGGAAAGAAAGAGAGGTGGAGTATCATTTACTTGTATGATATTGTAAAGTCATATTTCAATGGTCCAGTGTATTGTAGGTTATTTCTGGTACTTGCTAAAGGTGGTTAAGTGTGATAAAAAAATAATTTTATATATATATATATATATATATATATATATATATATATATATATATATATATATAGGTTTAATATTGTTTGTATTGTATCATGCATGTAAATATTTACTGCTGTCCGCATGAATGATTTGGCGAAGTTTTATGCTGTATGCCCTTCCTGATGCAACCCTCCCCATTTATCCGGGCTTGGGACCAGCACAGAGAAATGCACTGGCTTGTGCATCCCCAGTGGCTGGGTTCACAGTCCCAGTGGCTAGAGAGGAGTTGTGGTATTGTATGAGGAAGTCGGGAGAGTCAGAGAAGTATGTAAGAGTGGTACAGGATATGTACAAGGGTAGTGTGACAGCGGTGAGGTCTGTGGTGGGAGTGACGGATGTATTTAAGCTGGAGGTGGGATTACATCAAGGATCAGCTCTGTGCCCTTTCTTATTTGCAATGGTGATGGACAGGTTGACAGATGAGATCAGACAGGAGTTCCAGTGGACTATGATGTTTGCAGATGACACTGTGATCTGTAGTGAGAGTAGGGAACAGGTGGAGGAGACCCTGGAGAGATGGAGATATGCTCTAGAGAGAAGAGGAATGAAGGTCAGCAGGACTAAGACAGAATATATGTGTGTGAATGAGAGGGAGGATAGAGGAATGGTGAGGATGCAAGGAGTTGAGGTGGCGAAGGTGGATGAGTTTAAATACTTGGGATCAATAGTTCAGAGTAATGGTGAGTGTGGAAGAGAGGTGAAGAAGACAGTACAGGCAGGATGGATTTGGTTGAAGAGTGTCAGGTGTGATTTGTGACAAACGAGTACCAGGAAGAGTGAAAGGGAAGGTCTACAAGAGGGTAGTGAGACCAGCTATGTTATATGGGTTGGAGACAGTGGCACTGACAAAAAGGCAGGAGTTAGAGCTGGATGTGGCAGAGTTAAAGATGTTAAGATTTGCACAGGGTGTGACGAGGATGGACAGGATTAGGAATAAGTATATTAGAGGGTCAGCCCGGGTTGGAAGGTTTGGAGAGAAAGCCAGAGAGGCAAGATTATGCTGGTTTGGACATGTGCTGAGGAGGGATGCTGAGTATATTGGGGAAAAGATGCTAAGGATGAAGCTACCAGGTAACAGGAAAAGAGGAAGGCCTAAGATAAGGTTTATGGATGTGGTGATAGAGGACATGCAGGTGGTTGGTGTGACAGAGCAAGATGCAGAGGACAGGACTAAATGGAAACAGATGATCCGCTGTGGCGACCCCTAACGGGAACAGCTGAAAGAAGATGATGTATTGTTTCATGCATGTGCATGGATTGAAGTTTCAGGAATATGCTGTCACGGGACTGATGCAAGGAATTTTGGTTGTAAGCCTTTTGGTCATGGGAATATGTAAAACGCTGAATTAGGTTTTGGTTAGCATTCTAGAAGGTGATTACCAATGTTCTGCTGTCCTAAGAAGCTGAATCAGAATCGCATTGATGTACAGATGAGGGATTAAGTGTGAATACCAATAAACCAGTCTTTACTGCCAGATATTTTTATTTATTTATTTATTTATTGACATTTGGTTAACGGGAAAGTCCAACTGGGTTAGAGATCCATTTTCAGCAGAGGCCAGGGGAGAAAAGCTCCAATACAAAGTAGACTGGAATAAAAAAGATAATACAGAAATGAACAGTAAATGCAAGTATAATACAGTAGTAGATAGTTACAGAGAATACTATACAAATGATTGAAGTGTACAAGTGTTAATATAGTTTCACATATGAGTATGTTGTTACATAAAAATGTGATTTACATTGTTTTACAGTTTGTTTAGGTAAATTGTATTGACATATATTTTTCTCATATTTACATGGAGAAAGATTTAATAAGGAAAAGATAGAGTGTGAGGTTGATCTGAATAAGATGAATAGCTTACAGGAAGCAACAGTGATAAGTAGTTGGCAAGGAATAACAGATAAGTAGTTAGTAAGGGAAAAACAAATGGGTTATATATCTAGTGGAGTTGGGTATTTGAACAACAGGGGATCCAGATTAGAGGGGGATCAAGATTAGATAAAGTAGGGGATTAAATGGTAATATTCTGTGGTTTTACTAATGACAAATCATAAAGACATATGTTCAAGTGGATTGGGTATAAATAAAGGATGAATACTGAATGAATAAAGGAATTTTTTTACACATGGGGTGTTTTGTTACATAACACTGGATTATTGTGTATAGAATTATCAAATGTATTATTTCTTAAGTGTGAATAAGAAAGAATATCACAGAATTATTAAAACATTGTTAGGGCATTTGAGAAATTGTATTTTATATATTTTGCAAATATGTTCAGTTTTTCTTGTCTGTTAGTTGGATTTCTGATAAAAAAGTATAAAATAAAAATAGATTGTGTTGGCACTTATACTTAAAGAGGATAACAATCCTAGCTGATCTTTATTCTACAGGTCCATTACTGTTCTGAATCATTGTTTTAAGTTATTTATGTCTATCAGTTGGCAAGGTATATTCTTAAATTAATAGTAGATTAGCAATGTGGATTTGTGGAAGGCAGGAAGTCATTACGCATCAGTACACCTTATTCACCCCTCTTGAAGCATTGAAAACTGGGGTGATTATGAAGATCCTTCATAAGGGGTGAATGAAGTTAATGATAACCCAGATGCCAAGAAAACAATTGATATGGTTAAATCATTTTATTTGGTAGACATTCTGCTGTTTGTTTGAGTTATAAATAAATATGCTGATTTCGTCATGATGACTTATGCATCCTCTTCCATTAGAGTAGAAATCTATGCTGGGTTGGCCTTGTCTTTTTGGTTGTCCCAAGGAATAAATAGGGACTATGAACAACCAATGGGCAGTACATGGTAAATGGACATTGCTAAACCATTAAGTATTAAGCGTCTAGTGTTGCTGTGAGATTACCGAATGATTAAAGGTTTCATTAGCTGACAATATAACACTAAAGAATGTAGTAATAATTAAAAATGAATCATGACTAGATGAATATTCTGAGTATGGATTTATATAATGTATGTAGGCAGCTGCAGCGTGCCAAATCCAGGAAGTTTATCTTTTTTGTGCATGGGAAAATGATTATGTTATAAACATGAATGTTTAATTGGCTGGATTAGAATGGGAACATATATTAAAAACATTTATTGTAAACTGGCTTGTGCATTATACCTTCTGATCTCTGTTTGACAGAAGAATGATTTATATTGCTCATTTTAGTCTTAACATGTCACAGTATGGTTAATATTGTTCTCACTTTTTTGTGTGGGTTTATATGAAGTCTCTTATTTTCTTATAAGAAAGAATGATTATTATATGATAAGGTATTTTGGAGCAATGCATATTTAAAGGTGAATATGTTGCTATTATAATTTAGATATAAAATATGTACATCGCATATCATGAAACCACTCAACAGTTTGTTGCATGTTAGGATATGAAAACATTGCAAAACTGGAATGCCTGTTTTTTGTTTTTATTTGGGATAATTTTTACAAATAAAAGGAAATACATTTAGAACTTATGTATGAGGGACATACTGCATCACAAAATATTATTCTTTTAAAAAAGAAGCAGTGGTAACTGAAAGTTGCACATGTTCCCTGGCCAGAGCTCATAGCAAAATGAAGTAATAGCATCTCATACATTTGAGACTCTTTCTCTTACAGTGTGTCGAAGTGTCTGTCTATAACTGTAATAAGTAGATTTGAAACAGCTGTCTTTCACAGGCTGCCTTAGTAACAGTAAAATTGATTACTGAAAGTCTAAGCTGAGCATAAAAGGTTTATATGGTGAGATTACATACATGGCTGAATGGCTGATTCTTAGATGAATCACGCAGTATGTTTCTGCTCCATCAAATAAACATAATGATTTATTGAGAACTGCTAGTAACATATACAGTAAAAGGAGGCTAAAATTGTTTCTGCTTATAAATCATGTGTGACAGGGACCCCTATGATAATTTAGACCACTTAGTTTACTATCTACTGTTAAAAAACACAACAGTTCATGTCCAGTAAGCATGCACAGTTAACAAAATCAATAATATAGATATGTGTGTGTGTGTGTGTGTGTGTGTGTGTGTGTGTGTGTGTGTGTGTGTGTGTGTGTGTGTGTGTGTGCCTGTGTTCGTGCATTTGTGCGTTCATGTGTGTGTGTGTGTGTGTGTGTGTGTGTGTGTGTGTGTGTGTGTATATATATATATATATATATATATATATATATATATATATATATATATATATATATATTCATCAGTAAGTCATATATTTCTCTTTTAAACTGTTACTTAACTCCTGCAGTGGAATTTGCCAGTCAGTATGAAATACATGGATATCTCTACAGGTTTTGCTAGACCCTCACCAAAAGTTTGCATAGTAAAATAAATAAAATCAGTTAGGATGACTAACCTATTCAAATTTTAATAGATAATGTGTGTGTTAAGATACCAAATATTTATCCTGACTTAATTTATTTAACCTGCAGATTTTATCAAGGTTCTCTTCTTGGACCACTATTTTTATTATGTATCTAAATTTAAATTCTAATATTGTAATATGTAAATATACAAATGAAATGCAACCAATAGTAATTATAACCAATCTTATAAAATGATGTAAAAGGTGTGAGTGACTAGAAAGCACAAAAAAGTGTATCAGGGATTTTCTTGAATACATATCATGTACACTTTGTGTAGGCTTTATTGAATCTGGCCCTTACTTTTTAATTATGTGTGCATACAACATGCTTATAGAAAGAACTAAATATGTTGTTCTACAAAGAGCAGCAAAAAATTGTATGTGTGGTGAAGTTACCACAAAAAAAAGAGATCTATCATTATAAAACTGAATACAATGTACTTTAGTTGCTTAGTACATATGGCATCCTACAGTAGATCGCGCTTTTCCACATGGCTCTAATGTCATGGTGTTCCCGCCAACTTGTCGGAAACAATAGGAAGTAGTAATTAGCTGTCCTTTGCTTTTCTTTAAACTTTCTGGACATGTTTAATAACACTGCATGAGATATATGAAAATATTTAGCACACTTGCTAGTTGCTTTATGAAGTGATTCCTTTTCATTTTGGAATGTCTATGCTTTCACAAAGTAACTTGAATTCTCTCTATTGCTATTCCATTATATTTCCATTGCAATGCATGTAAAAAAGAAAATCATGAAGTGTTATTTTCACAGTCTGAATTCAGAAAACTGTTTTATAAAATATGCATTACAAATAATTCAACAATAAACACTTTACATACTTTATATATCACTATACTTAAACCACAATGTGAATTCCTTTTAGTTTATGTGATAACTTTGAAAGCATTTTATAATCCACATCACAAAACATATTCATTTTATATCCGTAATAAGAATGTATGTTAGTTGTGTGATGGCCTCACTATTAAATACAAAAGGGCATTTAACCTTCAACTTTGTGCCTTACTCTGCACCTAGGTGCAGGTATCACACAGCAGCAAATACCCTCTCAAGTCTTAATGTTTACATATTTCCTAGGGTGCCTTACAAGAAGCCATAAAATATTTAAATGCAAGGGCTAATAACCACAAGTCAAGTATGAGATGTAAACAGCTCTGTATTAGTGAGAACATTAGTAAAGCATGACTTTTTGTACAAATTAATCATAACTTGTTTTGTACACATCACTGCACTTCTGTTAGGACTAAAAATATTTTAATACCAAAACACACCCTTAAAGCAGTCAAGTCGGATAACAGCAATGTTATACCAACTCTACTCACAATAATAGACCTATTCTGGAACACTTGGTGACAATACAATTCCCATAAATAGACAAATGGCCTCTAAGAGAAGGCAAAAAAATGATTAACTAAAAAAGTAATACATTTCCAGTTTAACTCTTCGGATAATTCCAGTTTAACTCCTCAAATGTCTGAGGCTATACTATATGGATTTCTAGTAACAAGCAAAACATTTCTGTTTAGCAAGAACTAGACATTGCACAAAACTGAGTTAATTAGTAATACAGTGAAACAGCAAGGAAAGACAAGAAGAGTGAAAATCGATAATAATAATAATAAAAAATAGCACTGTTATACAAGTTAATAATAATAAAAAATAGCACTGCTATACAAGTTATGAGGAAAGTCATGTAGGACTTGGTAGACCAAGATTTTAGAGATACAACTTTGATTAACTGACAACCAGTAGTATAGGCTATGCAGAACCAGCATAAAGTAATTGAAATGAGATATATTAGTAAGTAGCTGGGCTGAAACATTCTGCCAGCTGCAGTTAACTTAGTTCAAAATCCAGTACTTGTGTAGAATGATCTGAGTGGCTGTCTTAGTGGTGCTAAATTTCAATATATTTCCAACTATCCAGTTGTGGAAGTATTCCAAAGCCTCATATAATTTATTAAGGACCAACATAGACTCCTGCAGGGGAAAGAGGTAGAGCTGAATGCCATTGGCATAATAGTGATATTGGCAGGGCTCTTCCCTGAAGTTAAAATATGTGAAAGGATGACATATGATACTCAGAGAACAATTAACTTGTGAAATTCATTCCTAGACAGCAAAAAAAAAAAAAAAAAAAAGCATTGTCAGTGACATTATTTTGGGTGTGACTAAATATGTATATGCCCAATCCACAGGGTTTTCCCAGGACAAGCAATAAAATGATAACTATGATAAAAGTCCTCTATGATAAATTAGGGGAAACATTTCATTTTTAAATTGATGTATGTTTGCTCTATGCCAACCCAAAACCATTCAACAAACTATGCAATCAGACCAGTGCCTCCACCAACCCATTATACAACTAAAGTATCCCAAGCTTTCCAGCAATGACCCATGATTCCTGTTATAAATCACCATTGACTGGCTTCTCTTCAGAATGACGTTACATTTCAGACTGCAGTTATCATATGCTGTCAGCTGTAAGGGTCTTGACTCTGAGCATTTGTTTTAGGATACCCACACTGGCACTGGTGTGATGACCAGACATTATTATTTTTTTATCTCTTTGGAGTTTTAAACTTAGACCTTTATAGTGGCACCCTGTGACATGATACAGCTGCTTCTTTCATATCCCCCTGATTAAGTGGTCTACAACTGAAACCCCTAGTCTCCATCAGAAGCTGGGCAGCATAACCTGTTTAATATGGCATTGCCAAGAAGACAGATGGCTAAGGAGAAAGAGATTAGCATAATATTACCTGTTCTCCCACCAATTCCTCCTGCTTCCCACAATTATACAACAAAATTTTAAAACTAGAGCACTGAAGTAACAAAAACACTTTCCTCAGTGGAATGAAGACCGAAAGACATAGTAAGGCAAAAATGCTTGTCACCTATAAAAAAAATATTGCATTTTATATTCTCTGTCAACTGGAAATTAAAGACTATATAAGGAAGGGGAATACCAAATAGCATATGACTTCTCCATTTTATAAATAAACATGCATGTGCTCACAAGGGCGCAAAAATGGTGATTGCAAAGCAGTAGAAATGTATGTACAAATAACAGTCATACACTAAGCAAATGCTAAAATAAAGTAAGTAAATACCTTCCAAGAAGAAGAGTGAGCAGCAGAAAGTGCTGTATGAACAGAATAAGCAAAAGGAAAAGTTAATTGTATACAATGTACAGACATCTGTAGTTGTCATGGGTAAAGAGAATAAATATCTGGAGGATATTTTTGAAGAATGGGGTCAGGTACAGTTGGTAGGACAGTGCTTCAACACCAAAAACACAGATGAGTTCAGAATGTAATTAGATGATCTATTGGGCCTACATGCAGGCCAACAGGAAATGTTATCACTTTATTAAAGCAGGTTACCAGTTTTGCTCATTTGGGGTGCTTCGGTTACAATGAACCACAGTTACATTATCTGTTACCTAACTGGGCCGCAACATATTTATTATAATACTCAAACTACAGTCACCTAGAAACAGAAAGATGAGTATCTGTTACAAAATCTTGTAAATCCATCAAATTATAATATGCTGCACCCATAAACCGTCAGTGAACAAATGTAATAAGCTTCCAAGTGTTAATTCTAGGTATTTTTCTTTTTAGTTGTGGCATTTTCAATGTGGAAAAAGTGCCCAAGCAATTTAAAATTAAAATACTTAAATGTAACTATATTATTACAATCAATGACATTTGTAATGCCATGGTAAAGCATTGTAGCTTACAGTATGAAGCCTCTTTTCACTTTGTGGGAATAGATGCCTAATGCTTTGGTCTTTGCTTTATAGCATATTTCAGACAGAAGACAAAAATACAGATTTATCCTTTCCATACTATGACCATCATATTTTTTCATTTATAGAATAAAATTCTTTTAGCTGTGAGAAATAAAGTATCAATCTGAGAACCACAATTTCAGGCAAATTAGTAGATCTAAAGCAGCAAATTATAGGACAAAAACAAACAAAGCATGAATGTAATCACCACTGGTAAACTTTATGATGAGGGCAAAAGTAGATTTATGAAACAAGCATGATGTGACACTGATCCACTGAAAGTATAGTGATAAATAAGGTAAAATATTATGAATTGATAAATGGGTGACTAGCATGATGAGGAAAGCAGCAAAGAACATCAAATTAAAATAATTCAAAGGCACCAGACATCCTCACTGACCTCTCCTGAAATTATTCAGATGCAGAGACACAATGAGTAAGATATAGTGTTCGAAAGGGTGAAGAATACAAGGTAGGATCAAATATGCTGAGGAGTATATAAAAGAAGCACTTAAAAGGTACATTGTTAAGAAGGGAAAACATTCTAGTTCAGAAAATGAATGGGAATAGAACAGTCACTCAAGTCAATATGATCTATGGTCTACAGTGTAAGGCATGAACTTTACAAGGTACTGAAAAATTAAAATGGCAGTTAAAAAAAACTAACCTTTAGAGAGGGATTGTAAGCTAATAACAGCTCTATTTGCAGGCTACAGTGAAAAGCTTAGCAGACCTAACAAAATATATTACTTAGAAAGACAACTGGTCTCTAAGATAAGTTTAAAAGATGGTATGACTTCAGTGAAACTAGATGCAATTTAAGTAGTGTTTGATTTTTTCAAGCTTGGTTGTTTGAGTGTGCTTATTGCATGTATTCCTTTCCAATATTACTTATTTGGTCACTGTTCTTGTATTATTGTTTAACAGAGATTGCAGCATCCAGAAGAAAGAAAAAGTGGGTTTTCACCTTTGTTTTATGTTACAGATTTATAGATTCACAGACTATTACTAAGCCAACAACCTGGGGGGCATTTCTAAGCCTAGCCAAGTTTTCCCGAAAGAGTAATGATGTCCTTTATCCAAATAGGACATCTGTCCATAAGGGACATGGGTGCTAGGCCCAGTGTAAACTTCACATGGATGGGAAGCCTGTTCCATAGGAGAGGCAGTCTCTGGGACACATATCTGTCCCTCCAGCATGTTCTGTTTAAGTCACAGACAAAATTCCAGTCCATAGACGTTGTATTTCTAGTACTCTTTGACTTAAGAATATGTAGGAAATTCATAAGTGTGGGGTTTGTGAATGCATTGGAAGCCAAGCATAGATCACCCTTCAGCAGTCTATAGGAGACTGAGTACAGGGCTTTAAGGCACTCTGCATAAGGCAAGTTTGTTACACCTTGTATTCTTTTTGTAAGAAACCTTTGAGGGTGGTCTAGTTGCTGCATATGCCTGGTCAGGTACATACCAAAGAGAGCACTGTACTCTGTGATTGGTCTGATAAGGGCAGAGTTCAGTGGGGTAATGACCTCTTTGGACTTAGATGCCATACCCTTACTTATAAATTGCACAACATAACACGATTTCCTCACCACTGTGGCCACGTGGTGGCAGAAAGTAAGGCTACTGTCTCCATGTGTGCCCAGATCCCTGACCACTGGGTTGACTCTTAGGGGTGTGTTATCAATATGGTAATTAGCCAGGATGGTTGACTTCCCAAAGGGTACAATTATGTATTTCTTACCATTGAGTTTAAGACCATGACTTTGGCACCATTTCCTAATCAGAGCTAGACCTTCTTGAAGAATTCTAGTGTCTGCAGGAGTCGATGATAACCCCCAGCTTCCAATCATCTAAAAAACTTAGTCTGCCATAAACCTTCAGTATTTGCTTCCATTTCAGAGAAATATATGCCAAAAAGGAGTGGGCCCAGTACTGAACCCTGGGGAACTCCGCTAGTGACTGACCTTTTGGTGAAGGTGGCCTCACCTATTTTGACCTCCTGGGTCCTATCAGTGAGCCAGTTGGCAAGCGAGCAGGTGATAAAGGGATTTTACCTATATTAGTGAGCTTGTCTATAATGCGAGAGTGGGGTATTGTATCAAAAACCTTGACCAGATCAAAGTAAGCTGGTGTACAGTCTTACCTTCATCCAATGCTTTTGTGACCCTCTCAAAAAATTCCATCAGATTTAATAGGCATGACCTTCCTCTAACCAAGCTGAACTGTGATGGGTCCAGCATTTGCAAGTTACCTATGTCCTCATTTATTATGTCCATGATAATTCTTTCCATGACCTTACATATTAGGCTGTAAGACTTATGGGCCTGTAGTTACCCATATCCAAAGCTGGACCTCCTTTCTGCAGGGGATGTTTTTAACCATCTTCCATTCCTTGGGTACAAAACCCGACTGAAGGTGCCAGTTGAAAAGTGATTCAAGTGGACCAGAGAGGTCATGTTTCATATTATTTATGAAACATCCTGGGATGTTATTGGGGCCCATTGATGCAGTTTTGGCCTTGGAAAGTGCATTGACTACCTGCTCCCTAGTAATGTTTGGAGATTGGTGTTATGTGGTATTTCCTATCAGGGAGAGCGGAGAAAGAAATTTGAGCTGACCCTGTCAGTCAAAAGGTTGGCAATGACCTCTAGTTCAGTGTGGGTGATGCCATTTACAATACGTTCTATGCATTGTTATGTATTTCCTCTGCGGTTATATGGACATACCTGTAGAAAGCCCTGTGGTTGTCCTTTGCCTGAGAAGCTATTTTTTCTTCAAATTTAGCCTTTGAAGTATTAATTAACCCTATTAGCTACCTGTTTAGATTGGTCAAGGGGCTTTTACTTTGTATGGCTTTATTCCTCCTACACTTGGCCAAGATTTTTTTTCTTTTGTTGTATAACCGATTGATATTGTGATTCCACCAGTGTGGCTTGTCTTTTGAGTTTGTCTTATTCTTAATAAGAGTAGGTATAGCTATCAATATGGCTGTACAGAGATATTGTAAATAGCTCAGTGTATTCTAGGGTGTTAATTGTATTTGTGGGTGTTTGGAATTTAGCCAAGGTATTTCTCAATAGAGAAAGGTTAGCCTTGGCATAGTTCCTAAATGTTTTTGGTTTCACTGGATCCTTGGATTTAATTTTTATTTCAAGTAATGCTGTCTTATGATCAGATCTAATGAGCAAAGATATTACATTGGGTAATGAACATTGGCCCAAGATGTTCATGAGCACAAGGTCAAGGATGTTTGTTCCTTTGGTAGGAGAATGGACCACCTGTTCCAGGATGTTGGTATTAGCAAAGTTTAGGAATCGCTGGGCTTGCACATTAGAAGTGATGTAGAAGTCTCAATCTATACAGGGGCAGTTCAGATTCCCCACGAATATCATATTGGGTTGAAGAGTGAGGGACTCTAGCACATTGAGATAGGTAGCATGGATTTCCTGGGACATGGAGGGGGACCTATATGTTGCAAGGATATGGCACGAGTTCCTGATTATGGTGACCTGTACACGTATGAGTTCCAGTGGGTCATACACTTTTACTAGTCTGGATGTGAGATTGGTCTGAATATAGACTGACTCTCCTCCACCTTTACTTCTCTCCTGTGCAGCACCTAGTCTAAAGGTGTGAAAGGCATTATAACCTTGCATTGCTGAGGTACACTTAGTGACATTAAACCATGTCTCTGTTACTACAAAGATTTCTGCACTCTCCAGGTAGAGGAAGGCTTGCAGAGAGTGGAGTTTCTTGTTAAGACTTCTAGCATTGAGCAGTACCACCTTCAGATATCCCTTCATAGGTTCAGTTAAGTTGTTAGGTTTATCAGTTTGGCATTTCCTAAAAAAGGCACTATGGGGTGGAAAAGGTATTTGCCAATATCCAAAAGCCTAGAGGGGATAAGTGGAGACCATCCCTGTCAAAGCAGCCTGGTCTGTCAACCATGTCCTCCAAGGTCGTCAAATATTGTACCCCACCTGGACTGACACCAGAAGCTAAGTCAATTGTAAAATCATTTTCTGTTGGTAATGTGGCATCATCCTTAGAGAAAGTAATATGCGGCTCAGTGCTAGGCTCATGCCTGCCTCAGACACATAATCAGCAAGCTCGAGCATATCTCACTGCACATAGTCAAGGGAGGTATGTCACAGGTCATTAACACCCACATGGACTATGACAGAGTCATACTGGTACCTGTCGTTCAATAACCTGAGTGTCTGTGTGACTTGATGGACCCTAGCCTCAGAAAGGCAACTAACCATGACTTTCTCCTTATTTGTCTGGTGAGGGGGACATCAGTGTGCCTCACTGTAGAATCACCAATGACTAGGACATTTGGTTGTGTGCTGGTTTGTCATAAGGGCTTAACAGTGGAGGCATTGGATACAGTGTTACTATTTAAGGGCTTAACAGTAGAGGCATTGGATACAGTGTTACTATGTATAGTTGCTGGTGGTGTTTTAATGGAGTGTTTACATAACTGCTGAGGACCTTTCTTTGATTGTACTGTGTAGGAAGTATTAGTGTTTTAGGAAGGTTTCCTGTAAGTGCCTCAGCATAAGTAGTTTTATGTGTAGGGTCTTTACCCTGTGCAGTAGACATGGTTCAAATATCACTGACATCCTCTATATTATTAGTTTTGGTTGCATGAGAAAGTTTTGCCTCCAGTATTAAAGTGTATTTACACCTCTCACATACACTATATGTTTTGTTAAGAATAAGTTGGTTATCAGTGTACATGAGGTAGTTGCTACAATGCCTCAGAATATCCATCTCAACCAGACTGGCCACAGAGAAAATCAGGAAGTGCATATCCATGGCCACTGATCTACTAGGGAAGATAGAGGAAAACCTAAATATTGAACAAATCAATAAGACAATCAACTTGATGAGTAACTCTCAGCTATGACCAAACTAGATGGTCTAGTAGTTAAAAAAAATCTGTCTAGACAGTAATGCCACAAAAGTGCAGAACACAGACCAGAATAAAGGCACTTAGAATAACAGGCACAATAAGCCTTCACAAGCAATTCCCAGCTCAGATGGGTGAAGGTTACCGTCTACGCTTACAAGAGTGTAGACCACAATCCTTACTAATGTAAAATAACTGATTTGGAGCCCAAGTGCTTAAATCAGAACAAAGGCACTTTGAACAACAGACACAATAAGCCTTCACCAGCAATTCCCATTTCAGAAGGATGGTGGCTACCCTCTCCACCCACAAGAGTATAGATCACAAACCTTCTTAATGTAAAATAACTGGCTTGAAGCCCAAACACTTAAACCAGAACTAAATGTGTAAGCTACCTCTCCTTCCAATAGAGTGTAGACCACAAACCTTTCTTATGTAAGATAAATAGTTTGAAGCCCAAGTGCTTAAATCAAAACTATGAGGCTTAGAATAACAGTTACAATTTAATCAGTCTACTAACTAGCAGCAGATACATGCAACTGAACACTTTAAGAACTGTGCAGCAAAAAGCTAAATAAAGTAATAAAGTAGGAAGAGGCACAGATACAGTAAAAGCATTTGTTACAGTAAATGGGAAGGGAGGAAACAGAAGACAATTCAAGTTTAAGAGACTAAGGGGGTGAGCCTTCCCAGCTAATCTCTCAATACTGAGTAGAATGAGCTGATGAGATAGGACTGGGAGGAGTGTCCAAAATCAGATTTATAGTGGGGGTAGGCAACTCAAAAGCCACCAAGTTTAACAGTACAACAGCAGTAGGCAATGTGGGTAGGAAAAATGAAATGCAGACAGAGGTCAGCAATAATCAGGCAGAAAACAACAAGTCAAACAAGCACTGCAGCTAAATAACGATGCCTCTAAATATTTCTAGTTAAGTGAGGAATGCTATTTCTCAGCTCCTCCCACTAATTAGCTGGATGTTATTCGGTGTCTGCAAAGGAATTCTTTTCTAACTTTTCTAAACTGACCCTATCAAAGAAAACTACAAAAGAACAAAAAGCCTAAAACAAAATGCAACATAAAAAAAAGATAAAAAATAGAAATAACCAAACCTTAAATGAATAGTTTCAATTCAAAATCAAATGCCGACAGAGATCAGCAACAGTCAGGCAGATCAAATGTAGACAGAGATCAGCAATAGTCTTTCTCCACATTGCAGAGACCTTGGGGTGAAAATAATAAAGTAAAATAAATGTGGGGGCAAAGCTCTCCACAGAGGAGGTATGTGGCCCTGTCCACCTGCAAAACTGCTGGTTTCAGGTTTATTGGTTGTGTGTTTTCTCAAAAGAACTGCTTTTGAGCAACATTGGTGCAATCCTTTATAGTCTCCAATAAACTTTGAGTTTTACTGTAAGAGCATACATGTTTCAGGAAGAGGAGAATTGAGGATATAAAGTACACCCATTAAGTATTTTGATGAATACCCACAGTGAGAATTTTTTACAGAGGTTTAGATGAAAAATACTATTCAGTTTTAACTGAATAAGCTCGAAAGCTTCCTTAATGGAACTTGGCAGACTAGTGTTTTCCTGGATTTGTCTCTACTTTGGCGCACATCAATTGAAGTTTTCTGAAAACATCAGGTTTCTAAGTTCCATTTAGGACATAATACCATATCTCATGATTTAACTTAATTTTATTTTCTAGGTAAACTTTTATTTCAAGGCGTGCTTGCAAGAAAACAAATATATAACAAACAAGATAATACACTGATTTCCTCTTCAAGTACTCAAGGACAATTGCCTCATGTTTTAATAGTTTAATCATAGATGCTCATTATTATGTTTTCTCATTGATGATTCTTTCTATACATTATAGTAATGTTTTCATGAACTCAATTTCATACAAGTCTTTATATTGACTCATGTTTTAATAGCTTAATCATGGATGCCCAATATTGTGTTTTCTCATTGATAATTCTTGCTATATTTTATAGAAATGTTTTTGTATAAACTCAATTTCATACCACTCTTTATAACATGGTAAAATATATACACATAATTTCCGGTCCCACTCCAAAACTAAGCTTAAATAATAACAAAATCAAAAACATTTGGCTTGTTGTGTCCTTATCAAAGTTTTACATATTGCTTTACCTTTCACACACCTTACTTCATCATCATCAGTCATTATCAGTCCCCTTTTTTCTCATTTTCTACATGGTGTCTAGGTGTCGCTTCAACTGTTGCCATCTTTCTTGATGCAGTGTCACCCTTTTACCTTCTTCTATGGCCATGCCCAACAATCACAGCTCTTTAATCACACAATCCTTCCTTCTCTTTGCTGGATGTGCTTGCTTCCTCTTGCCATATTCCTGTCTCTCCCAAATCTTCACCAGATTGTACTCTGCTTTCCTTTCTGTGTGCCCAGACCACCATAATCTGCTCTCTTTGACCTTCTCTACAACTGGAGCTACTTTTGGCTTCTACTCTGATGTCCTCATTTCTTCATCTGTCCCATACTGTGAATACTACCACACATCTCAAGCACTTTATCTCCATCACCTTTGGCTTCCTCAACTGCTCTGCCTTCACAGCACAGGTTTCTGTACCATACAGTAGTATGTGCACCTCACTTTTCAGCTTCACTGGCATTTTTGTCACACACACTATTCCTGACTGCTGGCTCTCTGATTCTATCTTTGACCTCCTCAATCAGTCTTCCATTTTACTCCACCCCTCTCAGATACTAAAATCTGTTAACCTATTCCAATATTTTCCTCTTCTATCTTAATTTTCATCTTATTCTGATTTACCCCATTTGCTGCCATGACAGCTGTCATGTCTATACACAGTTTCATCCCATGTGCTTCAGTTATGCATTCCATTCCATTCTTCTATAATTTGCTGAAGTTCTTGTTCAGAGTCTGCTTGTAATGTCACATCAACTGCATACAGCAGCTTTTTAATCTGTCCCCTCCAGCATGTTTGCTAATGTAGTCCATCACCCGTATGAACAGCAGTGGTCTCAGACCTGAACCATGATGCACACTCACTCCCACTGGGAACCCCTCTGTGAAACTGAACACTGTTCATACTTGTGTCATTGGGTCCTTGTACATAGCCTGCACTAATTCTGTCAGTGTTTCCTTGACTTTGAACCACTACAGGACTGACCAAACCAGCTTTCTTGGGACCTTGTCATATGCTTTTTCCAAGTCTAGGAATGCCTGGATGCACTCTTTCCTCATCTCTAGCTTCTTCTCAACATCCTGTCTTGCTTCAAACACTGGGTCAGGTGTGCTGCATCCTGATCTGAATCCAATATTCTCATCTTCCATCTTACTTTCTACTACTCCTTGCAGTAGTTTATCCTTCAGTCTCTCCAGTGCTTTCATGCAGTGCAACAGGAGTTTGATACCTCTGTAATGTCCACAGTTGTGAATGTCCCCTATGTTCTTGCACAGTCAGATTACAATGCTTATTCTCCTGTCATCCAGGATACACCTTTCTCTCCATACTGCTGTGAGTACCATAGAGTCATTTCTCCCCTAACATACCCAACATCTTGATCAGATCTGCTGTAACCTTATCTGAGCCTGCTGTTTTCCCTGACTTCATGTTCATTATTACGTTTCTTACTTCTTCTAAGGTGGGCTCTTCTTCCTGTTTCATTGTAGACAATATATGGTGCAGTACAGCTTCTGTTGGGTTTTTTTCATTCATAAGCTGCTGGAAATACTCCTCCTGTTTGCATTTGATGTCCTGTGGTCTGATGAGCAGGTTGTTGCTGGCATCCCTTATGAAGGGTGTCTAATGACTATCTTCTATATCTTTGTGTCTTTGCCTTGCAACTTGATAGAGTTTCTTTATGCCATATGCTGAGTCCCTTTCTGGAAGCTGGCAATTAGACTCTAGTGTAACAATAGGGCAGTATTCATAATTTCACCCTGAGCCCCACAGAAAAGTTGTGACAGCAAGGAAAAGACAATCTTCAGGGAACAGCTGCAGGACCTACTAGATAAAGCAAGACAATATGATTTGGTGTTGAAAATGGGGGACCTGAATGCTCATATAGGCACAGAGGGAACAGGATGTGAGGACTGCCTGAGTTCACATGGATGGGGTGACAGAAATAAAGAAGGATAGAATATTCCAGAATTCTATCTGGAAATGACTTGATGGTGGCCAACAAATGGTTCTTGAAGCAAGAGAGTCAGAAGATCACATATAAGAGTGACCAACATGCATCTCAGGTAGACTTCCTCCTAGTAAGGAAAGGGTATTGTGGTACAGTCAAAGATTTCAAAATTATCCCCCATGAAACAGATGGCTCACAACATAAACTACTAGTAGCCATAATCAGCTGCAAGCAGTGCTCATAAAAGGCTCTAAGGTCAAACAGAGACTAGGCTAAAGACCTGGAAGTTAACTAGAGTGACAGCACAAAATTTAAAGGAAATACTCAGGTATCTAGAACCTCAGGAAGAAATGGAAATAGGTGGAGCTGAAGAAGAAGAATGACATCACCTAAAAACAGCATGCATGAAGACTATAGAACAGATATGTGGCCGAGCCAGGCGTGGAAATAAGGTACATAAGGAAAGCTGTTGGTAGAATGCAGAAGTCCAGGAAGTCATCAAAAGAAAGAAAGAGCACAGGAAAAGTATGAGATAGAAAAGATGTTCCAGGCTACGAAGGAATACTGGTTGGCTAATAAACAGGCTAAGAGAGCAGTCACAATACAAAGAACAAGGCATCAGAGGCATTCTACCAGCTTCTGGAAAGTGACTCAGCAGATGGCATAAGAAATTCAGCCTTTCTCAAATGTTGCTTAATGTAGCAAATATGATCATTTTTGAACTAACATTGCACACTTAAAAGAAAATTACCTTGCTAATATTATCAGCATAAATTCTACCCCATAAAACATCCACCTGATAAAATGAAAACTTCCTTGCAACCTTCTTCCCACAACTGATGTTCAATACCTCATCACTTATAACTCCACTGGATTCCCAATCCCAGCACATCTCCCCAGCTACTTATTAAAAATGATCTCCTATTATAAATAGGTTGCACAATTACATATATCTATCCACCTCTTTCACAAAGGTCTCTTAGTACTTTGTTACAGTAAGTAGGATGTATAATGTAATGAAATATTGTATCAACTGATAATAACCTAATACCTCATTAAGACTCAGATAATATAGTTCCAGCTTCTCTTGCTGTCTGACTTTAACAGACAGTCTCTTCCTCGGACCATCCTATGTATATGTTATAAAAGATTATTTTACTTGTGTCTATAAATGCAGTTTAAACTAGGTATCATTGCAATCTCAAAACTCGCAGTTCAGAACCACTTGTGAATCAACATATTAAAAACACGCAACCCAGAGAGGAACTCAGCCTTTCTCAAACCTGTGGTACAAAACTTATATAAAGTCGCCTCTCAAATACCAGATAATCCACTGAATAAATTGATTTATCAAAGGTTAGGTTCATAAGGAAATAATATTAAATCATATGAAACATTACCACGATAAAGCCTCTACCATCATCTTAAAGGCTAGTGATGCTATTTCTTCAAGTCCTAGAAAGGGAATCTACTTCTTTATTACAGAAACCAAAAATTGTTTATTTTAAAATATCCCATTCCAAATGACCAATTAGTCCAACCATCCAAAAAACTCACACACTTTTCTTCTACTGATAATCACCATTTTACTCACAATTTCTCCGCATTAAGCACATGGTGAACCTTCCAAATTAACAAAAGTCCCATACATACTGTAAATATAACTACCAAGCTTTTCCAAGACCACATAAAAGGCATCCTCCAACCCATTACTGATAGATTTACTCCATATCAGTAAATCAAATGGCATCAGAAATACTTGGTCTAGGGATTAAAACCCCTTTTATAACATCAACAGAATGGTTTGAAAGGACAGGTATACCTCACAGAGGATACTACTGCTCTGGAACAGACTCCCCATCCACATAAAACAAAGTTTATTCCTGTTCATATTCAACTGCAACTTAGATCTATGGATGAGAAATTTAAAATGTACCCCAGGACTGCCCCCTGTACTACTACTGGCAAAAACAGCTCCTAAATACTTTATCCCATGCATGGGTCCCTTCAAATGAACTATGGTATGATCCCAGTTATTCTCATTACGGGTAATATATAATTGTCAACCATGGGATGGATAAGATCACTCTATAACCATGTGGGATAGGTTATTCTGAGCACAAAAATGGAAATTATCTAGGCTTAAAATAGCCCACAAGGGCAGCTAGCCTAGTACTTACCTATGAACTTATGAAGTACTGCAAGATTTTTTACATTTCTCCAATGTTTCTAGGATTGTATTTTAGTATATTATTGGTGTTCTGAATTCATGGGATCTTGGAGAAGGAGCAAGTCTCATATATATATATATATATATATATATATATATATATATATATATATATATATATATATATATATATCGACTGAGCAAACGACCGAAATCCAAACGGCCGGGCATACTTACGCGAAAGTGCTTTTTACTGAAGAAGCACTTTCGCGTAAGTATGACTGTTGCAGAGGCTGTACTACAGTGCAGGTAAGGGAAATTTCCCTTTTCCCCACTGTAGTGCGGTCTCGGAGGAAGAATATTAAAGTAGGGGGGGTGGGGTGCAGGGTGGCGAAGCCCCCCCTGCTAAAATGCAAATGTGTTTTTTTTTTATTTTGTCACACGCTTTAACAAAAGCGCTTTTTTGATAAAAGCGCTTTCGTTAAAGTGTGTTCGGGTTTTATGGATTTGGACATTTGCTCAGTTGGGCAAATGCCCTAGATCTATATATATAAAATTATTTTTCTACTTCTTGTTTTTTCTTTGAACTGCAGTAATATCTATGTAAAAATAATAAAGTAAGGGGCAAAGTCAACCATGTAGGGATTATTTCTTTTAAAATACATGGGACATATTAGCAATAAAAAGTATTCCCTTTTATTATAGTTTGATTGTTTGTTTACCTGGGGGTACAGTTTGGTGCTACAAGGATTGAGGAGATGTCCTTTTGGAAGGCTGTGTGGAAAACTGACATAGGAAAAGTTAAACAATTACTACAAAACAAGTTACATACAGATTTTCAAAGCTCTAGCAAAATCCATGCCCTCAATTTAATAAATATGTACTTTAAATAAAGGATAAATGTATGACGTGGAGTAAACGCTCCTCCTAATGCAGACAACGAAAATACAATAATGAAATACCCAAGCACGGAGGAGAGAAACACAGCTAGGAGCTATGTAAATATGTCTCAAAGGCACATATAAAATCCAACGAACTTCAGATTAAAAATACTCGTATTTTTAATCTGAAGTTCGTTGGATTTTATATGTGCCTTTGAGACATTTTTACATAGCTCCTAGCTGTGTTTCTCTCCTCCGTGCTTGGGTATTTCATTATTAATAAATATGTACTTGCAAATTGCCTTGGAGAAAGTAATTGTCATACTGCAATTATGTTCCAAAAATGGGTAAAAAGACAAGTTTATGTTAAGCACCCCTAAGAGCTGTTAAGATCAGTTCCACACTAGGAATTAACAGCAGACACTGCTGACCAGCAAAGATCAGCAGCAGATGGGAAACAGCTTTGAAAGCTGACAGATATGTCACTCTGCCATGCCTAGAAACAAAATGTGCCTGCAGTACATAATGTCTAACAAATTTAAAGTTTTTCATTCTTCAGAGGGATATTTTATTTCTGCTTTCTGTCTGTTTGCAGCACTAAATGCTTTACTGTCTTTCAAAAGCTTTGAAAGCTGGTAAAACGCTATGTACTACAATACTTTTTCTGTAACTGATATTACATGGAGCAGATAAAACTGCATGCACTACAAAGAATTACAATCAGGCCTCACCAAACACAGCTCTTATTATATGTTCTCAGCACTGATGCAAAGATTCGCTCCCCCCTTTTTTTTACTTTTTTAATGTATTTATTTTGTTGTTGTATACAAACAACCATTTCCTGGAACCAAGCCTTTTTTTACTTCCAAACCATTTTATTAACAAACTTTGAATATCACATTTACAATACAATCATGTCCAATCTTTATATACAACAGGACCAACTCAACAGCTGAGTAGTTGCTATCGTTGGACAATTTTCATAGACAAAATCTTACAGCTCACCCACATACATTGTCCCCTCTTTTTCCTCACCATCTCACAAGTTCTTCATAAAAAGCGGCCCATCATCAGTTCCCAGTACCTTCATTTATGTTAAATGTTCCTCCACCTGAATCTTATTCCAAACCTGCTCTTTTTACTACTATTAGTAGCAAAATTACTAATGCCCTCATATGTTTAGTGTATTTCCCCTATTCTATCCAATTTAAATAATACAATTTAGGATGCAGTCGATAAACTGTTTCCATTAGACTCCCAATAAAATCTGTCAAAGCTTGTTTAAATGCCCCTAATCTCTCAAAGTTCCAAAAAATATGTTCCCAGTCCCCTTTAACCTGCTGCCTACATCTCCAACAGTTTCCACTCACTATTGGGAACATTTTGTTTAGCCTTTTCAGGGTTTAAAAATATTTGTGGAGACACTTCCACACAAAAATATGGATTTTTCTGGCTTTAGTGGCAAATCGGGGGGGGGGGGGGGGCTAGATAAATTGTTTCCCAACTCCTTGGAGTCAATTCTACCTAAAGTATCTCTTGCCAATTATCCCTTTGTCTTAACACTTTCTCACTCTTATCTACAATAATGGCATGATAAAGTCTACTCAATCAGTAATCAATAATCCTTTATTCCTAACCTCTTCCATTTGATCCTCTATCAGCATTTTAATTAATAGTGAGTTATTCTTCTGAGTGTTTTGTCCTATCTTTCTGTCATACTTCATTAGTATACTACAGGACACCCGATATTTCAACGTTTCACTGAGTGTAAAGTTATTTTTATTTTTAAACTCTTGCCAGTCTGAAGTGCCTCCTGTCCCATGGATTTGCTCCTAAAAATAGCACTTCCTCTTCATTGCCTACCAGTCCTTTAAGGATGCCATGTTCCCCATATTTGGCAGTATCTCCAAACCAATGGATTTCACCTCAAATCTCTAGTCTTGACACAACCACCCCTTAAAAATATTTAAAATGTTTGAATATGCCTCATAAAATCTTATATTTTGTTTTCCCAATGTGTTGATTGAACCCAAACATCAATGCTGCTAGTCAATTCATCCTCCAATTCTCCTAGCATAATCATTTTTCATTTTGCTCTACATGCTGCATTCTATAAACAGTATACCAGTCTCAGCTGTGCTGGTCTATGATATTCCTGTAAATGTGGAACTGTCCAACTTCCCTTTTCAATTGATAAAATCATCACTTGATATCTGATACATGGATGTTTCCTATTCTAAAACTATTCCATAGTCACGCTTCTAGTCCTGCCCCAATATTTTCTACCTGGTTCATAAATAAAAGCTTGCAATGCATAAATAATTAATGGAACAATAGATATCTTAATTGCTTGCACTTTCTGATCCAGATCAGTAGGGAGTACATTCAATGTATTATATGACTGCATTATCTTGCCTTCCACTTGCCTCCATGTTTCTCTTTAAGCTTCCTTGGAATCTCTTGAAAGACAAATGCCCAAGTATTTGAGGGTATAATATCTCCACAACTGAGGAAATGCTTGTAACAAATCCCAGGATGGGGCTTGGTTTATACCGATTGCCTTTGTCTTATCTTCATTTATCTTGGAGCCTGATATTCTAGTGAATGCCCTCAAAATGCTGAATAAATTCCTATGGTCTCCATCTGGGTTGGTAAGATATAGTATAATGTCATCTGCATATAAAGCTTTTTGTCCTCAGTATCACAGCACTTCCAGCTTCTAATTGTAAATTGCTTATTTTTTTGCTATAAAGGCTCCATGTACATAGTAAATAATAGTGGTGACAGAGAACACCCTTGTTTTGTACCTCAGCCTGTATGAATCTTTCCTGACAATGATGCATTTGCCTTAACTCCTGCTATGGAGCCTGAGTTAATTTCCACCACCAGCAGAAGGAAGTTGTGAGGGAAGTTAAGCCTCTTCATGATCCCCCAAAAAATACTCCCTATGTACTCAGTCAAAGGCTCTCTCAGCATCTAGGTCAAACAATATTAAATGTTGGTTACTTTTATATGCTTCTTTGTGTATCAAGTTTGTTTTAAGGATGTTTTTAAATGATTGTCTGCCCTTTATAAACTCACACTGATATTCCTTAATAATATCTAAAAGTATCATTCTCAATCTCATAACCAAAATAGTTGTAAATGTTTTACAATCACAGTTTAATATTGATATCAGTCTATACGAATGTGGGCTACTAGGATCTTCCCATCCTTCAAAATTACTGTGAGCACTGCTTCCTTTCATGAGTTTGGGACTAGTTTATTTTCCAAAATTATACTAAAGAGACAAAGTCATATCAGGATTACTGTTGTCCTAAGTTGCTTCTATACTTCAACTAGGATTCAATCTAAACCTATTGTTTTTCCCACGACCTGCCTATCCAAGTGATGTTCAAGTTCTTCTAGTGTTATTGGACAGGCTAACTCTTTGGTCATTTGCTCAGGAGATGAGGCAACTATAAACCTGTCAGGAAGCACTCCACCACCTCCCCCATGTACTACTTTCTTTTTGCTTCTTAGGAAACCTTTCATAATAAGTTGTAAATATTTTTCTTATTGCTTTAGGTTCCCCTATCATATCATTAGAGTGTGGTCCTTTTATTTTAAAGATACTTTTATACTCTGTTGGTGAAGTTTATTAGCCAGTTATTTCTGGTGTTTAGGCATGCTAGCCGAGAACTGTGGTTTAATTGCCTGGTGTTTCTGCCTCAGTGATATTTTATGATACTTTTACCACCCCTTCCTCCATTTCCCTCAGCTCTATTAATTCTGCTGGTATGAACAAACTTGTTCTTGTCTTGTAGTTCTCTTATCTTCCCCAATCTATTATTTTCCAACTTTCTCCTTTTCTCTAAATCTGTCTTCTCTTGGTCTTGGGCTGCTTGTTTCATTTGCAGTTTTCACCCTGCAATATCCAAATCTTCAGTATCCTTTATGGTCTGCAAAATTTCTATGAATTTATGTAGATGCTGAGCAACCTTTCATTCTATCCCTACCTATCTAGCCCAACTGGAATCTCCAATGTGTTAATTTTATCTCTGTCTCCAGGAATGTTAAATGAATTCTAACTGGGGCATAATCTAATAATAGGATTGGGTGAAGTTTCCATCTGTCCTAACAAATATTCAGGTCCCCTTGTCATGTATAACCTTATCTGGAAGAAGTGCCACACTAGATTTGTAGGGATATGGACTATTCTCCACTGTACTTTCCCCTACTACAGTGAAACATCTTGCTTCATAAATTTAAACAAAACTTTGCCTTGAGACATAAGTGCCTTAAGTCTTGGGCCACTAGATACATCTTCCATGGAGGTTATTGTATTCCATTCCCTTCCCATGATAAAAACTCCCTGCATGAATTCCAACATTTCAGTTAATAGCTGCAGCACCTCTTCCTTACTTATTTTGGGGTGGTAAGCAAAAGATGTCCCACCATTATTCTTAATCTCCTCCAGTAATGTTTTATTAACCTTTTATTAAACAGTACCACCCGTCTGGATCTATTATTTTCTTCTTCAGTTTCTATCATTGTATTGCTACCCATCAGAGTTAGTACATTGCTTTTACTGCCTTTAATCATGTAAGGAAAGTTTCCAGCCTTAAATCTCTTCTTTAAAATTTTCCAAATGCTCATTTATATTTAAATGTGTTTCCTGAAGCAGTATGATATTATCTTTTCCCTTTCTAGTATAATCCAAGATCTTTCTCTGCTTAAACTTATCTGAGAGGCCATTTATAGTCTATGTAAGTATTCATAACATCATTTGTCTTTGACTCTGTTACTGTTATATCATGTTTTAAAATATGTGCTATTTTAAAAAGCAAGCTGTAGCACTCTGCAAAGAATTTGTAAACTACCCTAATCTTAATGTGCACCCATAAGTATTCCTTTGAGCAGTGAAAAACAGTTATAAGCAAAGGACTACTTAACACTAAAAGTTGTTCTTCCTTTTTTTCATCATGCAAGCATATCCTCTGGCTTCGCAAAGCACAGTACATCAATCTTCTCCATCTCTTCTGCTCCACATTAATTAATTACCACACCCCTTCCACCTTCAGTACTATATTTCCTTCTTCCTAATGTTAAATCATGTTTCCACAAGATCATCCTTTATTTAAGTAGAAATTTAGATGTTATTACCATGTTGTGTCTCCACTTTCTTGTTCAATGTATGCTCACAGTTCACCAAAATAAATTAACATTCCCTTCTTCCCACAAAGTTTCAAATTGAAAATGTAAATGAAAAACATATTTCCCAGTAAGATTTAATAACTACACCAGTCCTTATTTTGTGTATCAACTGTATTGTCCTGGAGAATACTGATTGATTATCTTCCTAAGAACTCATATTAGTTAGTTCTGTTTTCAGCTGCATCCCCCCCATCCTAGAAACCGCATAAGGGCTCTTCCAAAAGAGATTCTGCTTGCAAGTCAGGTTTGCAGCATAATTTCAGATATTACTGTCCCTCCCTCAAGTTTCTTTAGTGATCAGCAAAATTGTGTGCTTGTTTACCTAGTACAACAGACTCACTCATTAATGTCATAGGTTCATAGGTTCATAGATAGGTACTAGGTTTTGGCCCTAGGCCCTATGTAAGCCTAACCAAAAAGGTACCCTGCCTTTCGCCACCCAAGAAAATTATTTATCAACAATGACTTTCTTGTCATCAATCTGGAGTATTTTATCTTTTTGCCATGATTCCCCCCAAGAGACTATTCTTACAACAATAAGACTAATTTTATAATTATAGGGAATGGGCATTTGTTGTCACTAGATCAACACATATACAAATGATGTGTTTTCGCAATGCAGATCTCCTCTTTTGAAATACCAAACTTTACTGCTCTTGTATGAATGTTCTGCAGTTTTGTCCATCACTTCCTTCAAGGACTTTTACAATCCTAAGGTTGTCACATCTTTCCCAATCTTCCAGTTCAATCATATTTCCCTTTATGTTTTCTCGAGTTACCTCAATTTCAGCCATTCTCAGATTATACTTAACTATCCCTGTCTCTCAGCTTTTCTATGTCATCTGAGTGAGCTGTCAGGGCACTGTCAACCTCTTCAAATCTCCTGTCTGTCTTTCTAATTCTTTCTAATATATTCCATAAATGTGGCAGTGATATAAGCGGTGTTTGCCAACTTTGATGGATTTTAGTTTTTTTATTTGTTGTATTTATACTCCATATGTGTATCATTCATTTTTAGAATCTCCTGCTATACTTTCTCCAATTTGTCCTTTATATCTGCCATTTGCTCTCACAATTGCTGTGTGGATGTCCAGCACATTCTACACATCAGTCATAGGTTCATAGGTAGATATTAGGCTATTGGCCCTAGAGCCTATATAAACCTAAAACCTAGCCAAAAAGGTACCGTGGCTTTCGCCACCTAAGAAAATTATTTTCCTGTGCCCCTGTTGAGCAGAGCCACAGAAGTGATCCTCAGGGTGAATTTCCTATTTCCCATCCAATCATCAAGATTTTTCTTGAAGAGTGCTAATGAGCATTGTTTGATATAGATAGATAGTTTGTTCCAGAGTATGGGAAGTCTATGGGACAGGAATCAATCCCTCCAGCATGTTCTGTTTATTGTGGTGACAAGGTTTAGGTCCCTAGAGTGTGTAGCTCAGAGGGATTGGGATTTCTTTAAGTGGAGCATGTCCAACAGCTCTGGGTTTGACATAGCTTTGTATGTTAGGCAGAGATTGCCTCTGAGTAGGCGATATGCGATGGAGTAAAGCTGGAGCTTTTTGAGACAGTCTGCATAGGGCATCTGTTTGACGCCAGTAATCCTCTTTGTGAGGTATTTCTGCGGCCTTTCCAGTTCTTGTAGATGTCTTGTGAGGTACATACCAAAAGGGGCATTGTACTCTATAATGGGTCTAATGAGTGATGAGTAGAGGGGAACAATGACCTCTTTTTTCCTGGATGAGAAACCTTTTGTGATGAGGTGTGCCATGTAGAAGGATTTCCTGACTACTGTGGTGATGTGATTATCAAAGTAGAGACTACTGTCCACCTGTGTCCCAAGGTTTCTTATCACACTTTTGGTGTTAAGTAGACTACCGCCTATGTGGTAGTTCATGGGTACAGAGTTTTTACCAAAAGGGATGACAATGCACTTTTTGGCATTGAGCTTGAGGCCATGGCTTTGACACCAGGCATCTGTCTCAGTTAGGCCCTTTTGTAGGATGTCCACATTGTTAGGAGTTTCAGCTATGGCTCCTAGTTTGCAGTCATCTGCAAACTTCATTAGCCGAAGACCTTCTGTGTTAACCTGTACTTCAGAGAAGTAGATACCAAACAGGAGAGGACCCAGGACTGAACCCTGTGATACTCCACTTGTCACTGGTCTGAAGTCAGATTTGGAGTCTGCTACTTTCACAGTGTGGGTTCTGTCAGTGAGCCAGATGGCAACCCATCTTGTGACATAGGGATTTATACCTAGCTTAGTGAGTTTATCTATAATTCCTGAGTGGGGGATGGTGTTGAAAGCCTTAGCGAGATCTAGATAGGCTGTGTGAACCACCTTACCCTCATCTACAGCTTTGGTGATTGCTTCAAAGAAGTCTATCAGGTTTAGGAGACATGATCTGTCTTTTACAAACTCGAACTGGGTAGGGTCCAGAGTTTGGAGATTACCAATGTCTTTGTTTATAAGTTCCATGATGATACGTTCCATGGCCTTGCAGACCAGGCTCATCAGGCTAATGGGGTGGTAGTTCCCAGGGTCCATGGTGGATCCCCCTTTGTGGAGTGGGATAACTGTCGCTGTGCACCATTCTGTGGGCACAAAGCCTGAGGTGAGGCTATGACTGAACATGGTACTTAGGTGGGGTGCCAGTTCATTCTGTAGTTCATGTAGAACGCAGCCTGGGATGTTGTCAGGTCCCATGGATGCTGTATTCTTGGCTTTGGAGAGTGTGGTTTTTACCTGTGCAGCCGTGATTACAGGAACTTTGCATTCTTCCAGTATAGAGATAGGCCCTTTAGGGGGTGAGACGGGGGTAAAGTTAGCACTGAACCTATCTGCCAGAATGTTGGCAATATCAGTTGGTTCTATATATTTAGTGCCATTGTGTTGTAACTCAGAGCAGATCTGAGTGTTGCCATTGAGACTTTTGACATAGATATAGAATGCTTTGTGGTTGCCTTTAGAAACAGTGACGATTTTGTTTTCGTAACTAGCTTTGTAGGATTTTATGAGGGATCTCAGCTTTTGACTGAGGCTGACCAGGGAGTTCCTCCAATCATGGGATTTTACTGTATTTGCAGCAGTTTCTTTCTTCTGTTGTAGAGTTTATGACAGGGGACCACTAGATTGGCTTCCTTTTTTCGGAGGATAGCATATTGGTTCTGTTAGGGATAGCACGATCCATGCACTTGTGCAAGTCCTTATAAAGTGCATTTGTGTAGCATTCAGCAGTCATACTTCTATTGTCCGTCTGCATGGGTGTCGTGAAGTTTGCCACTTCTGTCTTAAGAAGTGTGAAGTTGGCTTTGGAGGCATTTTTTACGGTGGTTTCCCTAATGGGGGGTGGGGGCGGGAAGTGGATGTCTAGGGTGATTAGCTTGTTGTCAGATTTGCCCAACGAGGAATTAACCTCTGGTGTGGAACACCGGTCGCCCATGTTGGTAATGACCAGGACTAGGATATTGCTGCCACTGGTGGGGGTGTGGATAAGTTGATCCAAGGTGCTGGAATTTATGAATCCCAGAAAACGTTGAGCAAAAGAGTTGGTACATGAGTAGTTTTCCCAGTTAATGGTGGGGTAGTTGAAATCGCCCATTATTAGGGTGTTAGGTTGTACCCTAATATTTTTCAGTGTATCAAGAAATGAGGAGTGGGAATCCTGGGGCATGGTGGAGGATCTGTAGCAAGCTACAATTTGGATTGTGGTCTTGCCCAGGGTTAGTTGCACTTGCATAATTTTATATGTATTATGCTGAGCAACTAGGCTGGAGGTGTGGATATCCTTAATGAATATAGACACGCCTCTGCCTTTAGTGTTTCGGTCCAGGTTAGGTGGCCGAAAGGTGTGGTATGAATTATAGCCTGATAATGCAGGGGTGCTCTCTGGAGCCTTGAAGCAGGTCTCTGTCACTGCACAGATGTCGATGTTCTCCATTTTAAGGAGTGGCTTGAGTGAGTGCATTTTGAGGTTTAGACTTCTAGCACTGAGTAGCATTACCCTCAGATTTTGCTTGCTTGTACCTGTTATGGTGGTGAATTTGTCATTTGAACCTTTCCTAAAAAAGGCACTATAGGGGGAAAGAGCCTTAGCCAGTATCCAGAATCCCAAGGGCGACAGGTGCAGGCCATCTCTAGCAAAGCATTGTGGTCTGTCCATCATGTCATCCCAGGCAGACAGATACTGTTTCCCCTTAGAATGACACCAGAAGCTTAGCCAATTGTTGAAGTCAATTAAGTACTTTTAAGAACAGGCAGCAAAAGCAAAATAAAGTAATAAAGTAGGAAGAAACACAAATACAGCAAAAGCAGATGAATAAAGTGCATTTTTTATAACAATAGAAAATGAGCAAACTGATTTAAACAAATTACCCAGTTAACCAGTAAAAAAGCTCAAAACTGAGCCCTGTTCCAGCAGTCTACAATCAGACAAGTTCTAACTGCACACTCCTGCCACTAGGGTGCAGGGGAACCTTTTCCAAAAAAGATGGCCAGGATTAGTGCTCAAGTTATACAAACAAAGCTAGATTCAGCAGGCCTGAATATAGTCTATGCTACATCAAACAAGGCACACCAATTTCAGAAAGAAACAGCTCAAATAAGCAGCCACAATAAACCTTTAACCAGAAATTCCCAGCTCAGAAGAGCAGAATATAGCTTCTCCCCCCACAAGAGTGCAGACCACAAACCTTCTTAATGTAAAATAACTGGCCTGAAGCCCAAGTGCTTAAACCAGAACTAATACACTTTTAGAATAACAGATACTGAGCCTTCAGTCAGCAATTTCCAACTTAGAAAGATGTAAGCTACCTGTCCTGCCACAACAGTGCAGACCAGAAACCTTCTTAATGTAAAACAAATGGTCTGAAGCCCAAGTGCTTAAACCAACAGGCTCTGAATAACAATTACAATTTAATCAGGCTACTACCAAGCAGAATAAATACAATTGAGTACTTTTAAGAAGAGGCAAAAGCAAAATAAGGTAATAAAATAGTATAACAGTAAAAGCAGTAATAGTATACAAATACAGTAAAAGCAGATGAATAAAGTGCAATTTTTTTTTTATTTTTTTTTAGTAAAGTGCAAGGAGAGAGGAAGTGGGTTGGCCTTCTCAAATGTTCTCTCTGTATTAAGTAGAGTGAACACTAGACTGGGAGGGTTGTCCCAAATCAAATTTACAGTAGGGGTGGGCAACTACAAAGCCACCAACTATAATAACACCACAAGAATAGGGGGGGGGAACACTTTCAGGCCAGATGAGAACAGAAAGCAATGCCAGAAAATATATAAAATAATTCAGTCAGGCAAAAAATATTTCAGTCAGGCAAAATTAAGTTAAACAATTAAATAGACATTAAAATAAAATACAGTACTATATTTAAAACTGCAAGTTTTGTACTTAACTTCAGCTTCTAATACAGTTGATTGTAGCCAGCCAAACCACTCAGATATTGAGTAGAAAATAAATTCCCAACTATGTGGCTAACACTTAAAACGGAGAGAAACCCTCTAGGCTTAGAGTTAAATATCGAATAACAAAGAGGTGAGAACAACAATAACCTCCCTCTAACAGCAGAGGGACAGACAGACCACAATATTCAGTGAAACAATTAAATAGACAGAAAAAACAGTTTCAGGACAGATTAGAACAGAAAGCAATGCCAGAAAATATATAAAATAATTCACCCAGATAAAAAAAATATTTCAGTCAGGCAAAATTAAGTTAAACAATTAAATAGACAGAAAAATAAAATACAGTACTATCTTTAAAACTGCAGGTTTGTACTTAACTTCAGCTTATAATACAGTTGATTGTAGCCAGCCAAACCAATCAGATATTAAGCAGTCAGGCTTGGTGGGTCATGAAAATTAGTGATAGCCCAAATTTTATAGTGTTGATTTCCCCTTGCTTCTTGCTTTGCCCTCTTGTAATCACACTTGTGTCTGACCCACTGGAAATTACTCTCCCAGTTTTCAGATGTTGTATTTGGGTGAAATAATTAAACCCACAAATCTCTTCTTGCAGAGCAAAGAAGCATGCGCCTTAATTGTTCAGAACCATTACCAGAAGTCATAAAGATTCACCAGTTGTGCTTTGTTCTCAGGGTGAATTTCTTGGCACAAGTGTTTTGAACACATAATACACATGATAAGTTGTTTATGACTGGAGAGCTAATCATAATCTTCTGTGCTCTACAAAAAATAAAACAGAATTATGACCTTTAGCCTTATTATACAATGGAATTTTCTAAGGGGAAGCAAAACTAAATCCTTGCTGTCTTCTGACTTTAATATGCCAAATATGAAAGCACTTCTATCAGGTCCTACTTGAGATAAAGCTTTTAAGTAAACAGTCCCAGTATCAGGATCATAGGCTCATAGGATCATAATATCATAGGATCAGGAGATTACTAGACTATCGACCCAGAGGTCATTGTAAGCCTAATAATTTCATCCCAAGATTGCATTTAGTGATGAATGTCCATGTCTAGGAGGGTTGTGGGCTCTATCCCTGGGTAAGAATTTACAGTGCCTCATCCACTCATCCAGGTTCCTCTTGAACAGTGTCATAGAGGTTTTCTGTTTCACATGAATTGGTAGCCTGTTCCAAAGATCCAGCAGTTGCTGGGAGATAAATCTATTCCTCCGGCATGTCATACTTAAGTCGCAGACCATATTTAGATCCCTGGAATGGGTAGCCCTAGTTCTGTTTGATTTACTGATATGCAGCAAGTTCTTTAGATTTGGGTCTTGGATTGCTCTGTAGGCCAGGCATAAGTCTCCCCTAAGAAGGCTATACAATGCAGAGTGTAGTGACAGGGACTTTATTTTTATTTTTATTTATTTTCATTTTATTTTCAAGACTATGTTTATTTGTCAATTTATGTAATGTGAAAGTGCATATAGATTAAGTAGCACTATCTATAAACTAGAATATTGAGTAATAAGTGGCCAATAATTTGTCCTCAATATTCAGAGTATAACAACAAATTGTAATTGATTGTTGACAACAACAGCATTTTACCAAATATTAACCTTGCTTCTGCAGTCACTAAGAGATTATTGTATCGACCATGGCCAATCTTTAATAAACTACCTTAAGCACTTTACCATGTGAAAGCCAAATATCAGGTATGAATTAGTTGATCAGATAACATCTGAATAGGCTATATATTATAACATCTATGTAATATTATAAAATCTGTGTAATTCTGATGTTCTAATTTTTATTATATCCTCTATACCTGTAAGCATCATCTCTTGGTCAGAAGCAAGGAATTCAGATCTCAATTTTATTATTAAACTGCAGCCATGGGCATTTGCAGGAAATTTTCCAGGGAGAGGCAAAAGCTTCCACGAACCACAAAAATAAGGGACAATGTCAGAAACCAGGAGTACTCATAGAAAAGAGGGATTTGGGGAGGGGGGTTCTGAGTGCTTTGCTTTAGGAAATAATTAGTTTATTCCAGTGGAGTTGGATTTTTAGATACTCTGTGGTAAGTTCTATACCACTTTTCCAACCTTTTCATGTATCCTCCATCAATAGAGAAATTATATTCACAATTTCACCTGCAAACAGCCTCTGAACTCACTATTTATAGCCACTTTATTGACTGCATGTATTTCAAATGTGTTTTGAGAATTTAAATATTTCAACTTGTTTCACAATCACACACACACACACACACACACACACACACACACACACACACACACACACACACACACACACAAATACATTTAAGAGTGATCAGCGATATCATGGGGTCAGTCACTTTCATCCATAGACTGCCAACATTTAATCCACAAATACCTAAAAGGGAGTGGAACGTGCTTTATAGACCATAATCCTTGCTGTCATAACTGAAAATGAAAAATGTCTATATAACACGTTAAATAACTAATCAGTAATCACAAAGAACAAGAAAGATATGGTAAGGAGCTCTACTCCAACACAAACGAATCATGGTCACCTTGAAGTAACTCCATAGTTACATATTATGTTGGATTCACAAATCAGTGAAATCATAATTACTGCAACAGAAACTCTAGAATAATTACAGAGTTGCCTATAGAAATTTGAGTTCATAACAGAATAAATGGTTAGTAGAGCCTAAACTGCATGAATCTACTGGAGTTTGCTGGCACTGGGTCAGCCAAGTGACAAAATGGGTATGAAATAGTATTTGCTCAAGGTATTCTGAATCTTAATACTCCAGTGGCATAGAGGGATAAAGCCTTGACTATGGCCCAGCTGACCTGGGTTTGATTAGTGGCTCGAGTGACTGATAATGTGGCAGGGATGGATGGGAAGTAGCTCATCGATGATGCTCCCTATGGTGAGGTGTGGTCCATAGAGGAGAGTTGCCCTCAGACATGGTTGACAAGTGAGAGGCAAGGGAAAAGGGAAGTTGGTAGGGTATATGAAATAGTGCAAGCACCTTCCTGCATGCTTGAAGTTGTGCAACAGTAATAGCAGCATAGTAACCCTTCTGACCTCCACACACACATTACACCTCACTCATAGACTGAATCAGCTGGGCGAATATAACTTAGTTGACAAAATATGCTACTTTATTTTTAGAGTTTTTAGACAACACAGCACCACTTTCTATATCTCATAAGGTGACTACTCACTTTATGTACAATGTACTTTTTGTACTCTCTCTCACTCATTCCATGGCTCTTTGGTTATTTAGTCAGCTGACATGAGACCTCCAACCACATCACCTAGCATGGTCATAAAATTACAGGAGTCACAATATATGTGTATTGGGGGAGTCAGAAACTCTCCTGACAACAGGTAAATCATGGTTGAAAACTGGAATGTACTGATAAAACAGATAGACTTGAGAGGTATTAAAAATGCAATGGTTGTTAACATGTTCCACAACTGGAATGCATTGAAGTACTGACTGCCTACAAATCAAGAACTCGTGAGACCATGGTCATAAAAATACAACTTTCTGGTTTTCTACAATGAGGGCAAGAGCCCAGTTTGTCCTTCATGGATATCCGTGACTGCAACATATCCTGACAATTATTGGAATTCACTGAAACCCAAGGATAACACAGTGATAAAGGCTGGCTAGGTTCTAAGATCTCAGAATAATAAAGGGTTAATGCAGGACGATCATTCTTCATATATGCATCTGCGCATGTGCGTGCACGTGTGTGTGTGTGTGTGTGTGAGTGTGTGTGTGTGTGTGTGTGTGTGTGTGTGTGTGTGTGTGTGTGTGTGTGTGTGTGTGTGTGTGTGCTTCTCAAATCTAATATACAACACAAAGCAGACCCATACCTTCACAATTGGTAATGCAGAGAAAGCCCAGACACCTTGCATCAACCAGTTCAATATCAAAATGAAATAAAGTAATAAGATAAAGGCTAGAACAGCTCAGAAAATCTGTTTTAGTAAAGCTAGAATAACTAGTTACATACTTACACTAAGTCTTTGGGCAAATAAAGTATGCCAGGTGGTCTTTATTTATCTTCATAGTCTGTTTATGTGCATTATACTGCACCAAAATTATTAACTTTAAAATGCCTTACCCTGATTTCAGATAAGAAATGCAGTATATATCTATCAAACAAGATTAGTTTTGTATTTTCTGACCATATAACCACAAGATGTACATGGAAAGTTAATTGGTCTAGCATTAAGTTGAACACTTTCTTAAATTTCACATAAAATCCAGTGGCTAGTAACTTAAATTAAAGAAACTGAGTGACCACCTTAAGCATCAAAAGACCACCTTAAAAGTGATGATTAGAAACTCACCTGATAATGAGTCACAACCTGAGAGGCTGAGGCTATAATCACCAGAAATGTGCGACTCTCACTACAGGCTCACGTGGATTCATAAGAGTAGCAGTAAACCAGACATCATCTGCTTATTGGACTTTTATTGCTTTGTTTTTAAGTAATATTTTTTCTCACTAAATAGGATTCAGAAAGGCACTCATTTATGACATCCCATAATGTAAATCTTCTGAGTGCTGATGGTCGTCAGTGAATATTTGAATACAGTGTAAGCAATATATCTAACAGTTTCTTTGGTAAATCATTACCTTGTCTTACATGCATGTCTGCTACCTGTTTGTGCCCATACCTACAGGAAAATAAAACTCAAAAAAATAAAAGAAAACGAAAAGAAATCTCAGCATTATTAGTTACCCAAGTAAGTAATGCTTGCAGAAATCCTTGAAAAGCTTTAACACTAGTGATGAAATTATTATGTCTGTTTTCAGAAGGCAGTTTTAATGGATTAATCATTTATGAAATAACTATTGAGATGCACATGAGCTGGAAATAAGACTTCTCTAATTTTGTAAAAAGGCATTTTACTATGAGACAGTTGAAAATAAATTTAGTAATTAGCAACAAATGTTGATGTGTTTTGTGTGTATTTCAGAAGTCTAGTTTTTCTTACCCCTAAGGAAATCCTGCACACTTCCTGTATCAAAAACCCTCTGTGTTATTTGCCTTTTCAACTAAGAAAACTACAATTATTGTGAGACACACATTAGATTTCACATGTTCATTTAAAAAAGTGATTGAATTTAAAGTCAAAGAAGCCTTTATTGTCATTCACAACTACACCACAGTGTAACTGAATGAAATTACGATGCTTCGTTCCCAGTGCAAAAACATACATACAGAGAATAATAATAAAATAACATAATAAAAATAAATGTAAAAATAGAATAAAATAATAACATAATGACCAGACACACTTTACATATAAATAGAATTGAGTAACAGCATGTGTGTGATCTTACTATGACATAAGAACTAAGCAGCATATGGAATGGTCAGTATGAATATTACACAGTGTGATTTATATTGCACTTCATAGAGTCCTACTGCAAGGTGGGCAGCCACAGTGGTGCAGCGGTTAGCATAGCCGCCTCACAGCAAGAGGTTCTCCGGTTCGATTCTCGGCTGGGTTGCCTTCTGTGTGGAGTCTGCATGCCCTCCCTGTAGTCGTGTGGGTTTCCTCAGGGTGCTCCAGTTTCCTCCCACATCCCAAAGACATGCAGTAGGTGGATTGAACACTCTAAATTGGCCCTAGGTGTGAGTGTGTGCATGTGTGTGCCTTCTGTAGAAGGTTGGGCGCCAGGCTGGCAACTCAACACCGTAAAACTTCACTGCCAATCATGAGCGGACAGATGATCCGCTGTGGTGACCCCTAACCGGGAAAAGCTGAAAGAAGAAGAGTCCTACTGCAAGGTAAGGTGTGAAGCAACATTAAATATACACATCAGTTAGCTATTGCACATGAAAAAGCTTAATACTTATAGTGCAACAAAGCCTGGATATGTAAGGATCTGTACAGTCATAGCATAACTATGTGGCAGGAGCGGAAGAATGCATTGACAGTCTTCTAGCTTGTTTTACACAAGAGTTCAGTAATCTGATGGAGAGGTGCAAGAGAAGAAGCAATGATTTTCTCTGCTGCCCTTACAACTCGCCTAAGAGCCTTGCATTCAGAGGTGTTGTAGCCCCCATACCAGACAGCGATGTTATTGGTAAGGACGCTTTTGATGGTACCCCTGTATAAAGTTTGGAGGGTGGTCTTTGATAGTTTTGCCTTGGTCAGTTCCTTTAGGAAGTGCAATTGTTGCTGAGCTTTTTTGACCATGTAATATACATGGACTGACCAGGACAGGTCCTCAGTGATAATTACTCCCAGAAACTTTGTACTTTTGACCATTTCTACTGTTATCCCTTTCATCTCTAGAGGTTTGTGTGGTTCTTGAAACCTTCTGAAATCCACAATCAGTTCCTTAGGCTTGCTGACATTCAGCGCTAAGTTGTTTTTGTCACACCAGCCCAACAGATGTTCAATCTTATTCCTGTAGGCCATCACCTCTCTGACTCTGACCAGATCTATGACCATGGTGTCATGTGCAAATTTGATGATTTTATTGGACTCATGTCTGGCCACACAGTGATGTGTCAGCAAGGTGAATATGTGAGGACTTAAGACACACCCCTGTGGTACTCCTTTATTCAGGGTTATGCTTTCGGAACTGTTGTCACCCACACAAACCCTTTGAGGCCTTTCCATGAGGAAGCTTAGAATCCAATTACATAAGTGGGAGTTGATGCCCAACTGTTGTAGTTTCATTATCAGATTCTGAGGGTGACAGTATTGAAGGCAGAACTGAAGTCTATGAATAGTAGTCTTGTGTAGTAATTCTTGCCTTCCAAGTGGGTCAAAGTTTCATGGACTGCTAGGGAGATGGCATCCACTGTACTATGGTACGTCCTGTATACAAACTGCAATGTGTCTAGAGTCACTGGTATGCTTGAGGCTATGTGATCCTTCACCAGCCTCTCAAAGCATTTCATCACTGTCGAGGTTAAAGCCACTGGTCGGTAGTCATTTAAAGTTGTTGGTTGTGGTTTCTTGGGTAAAGGAATGATGGCCATCTTCTTGAAGCATTTTGGTACACTGGCTAGTTGTAGAGAAGTATTGAAGATGTCCGTGAGTACTGGTGCCATATCTTTTACACATTCCCGTAGTATCCTACCCATGATGTTATCTTGGCCAGCTGCTTTCCTTGGGTTGACCCATTTCAAAGTTCTGATGCTATCAGTTGTGCTCAGGCTCAGCACTGCTTTATCCTTGTCAATGGGTAATTTATTTGCCACCATTTTGTTATCTGCATCAAACCTGCTGAAGAAGATGTTCAGTTGGCTCAAAAATTCAATGCTGTCATTGCATGAGGCTGACACAGGTTAGTAGTCAGTGATGGTTTTGTATGCCCTCCCATAGTCTTCTGGTATCCCTCTGGTCACTAAAGTGGCCCTGGATCTTCCTGCCAAAGGTTCCTTTCACATCCTTAATGCTTTTGTTTACGTTTGGCTCTGGCAACCCTTAGAGCATCCATGTCATTTGATCTGAATGCTACATTCCTAGCTTTTACAAGCCTGTACACCTCATTGGTTAGCCATGGCTTTTGGTTTGCCCATATGGTGATGCACTTGGTGGTTGTTACATCATCCTCACATTTTGAGATGTAGTCCGTGACTGACTCTGTGTATGTATCCAGGTCAATGTGGTTGTCTATCATGGCTGCCTCTTTGAACACTGACCAGTCCGTGCATTCGAAGCAGTCTTGCAGAGCTGAGACTGCTCCCTCAGGCCATAGCCTTATTTGTTTTCTAGTTGATTTGCTGATTTTCAGTAGTGATTTATATGCAGGAACCAGCATGATGGCCAGGTGGTCAGAGTTAGCTAGATGTGGATAATGTGCTGCTTTATATAATTAATGCTGGTATATACCTTATCCAGTGTATTTACCCCTCTCATGGCAAAGTCCACATTACCCCTCGCATTCTGTAGTCAGAGACATATGGTGAAGTTTGTGTTGAAAGGTGCCAATCACACAAAGAGGGTGGGGGTATAAATGTTCACCCTTCCAACCCCAAATCATTGTTAGTATATTGTTTTCATGGGTTATAATCTTGCAAACATAAATTCTTTCAGCATTTACAGCAATGAATTGTGCAGTTGCCAGTTCATCTCAGCTGAAATAAATATTATGGACTACCTAGAATGATCATAAGCTAGACAAAAATATAGTCAAGGTGGACTCCCCTACCACAAGTTTAAATGTTAAAATAATGAAATGTATTTTTGCACACTGTTAAAGAAAATTATTTAAAAAAATTAATTGTAAGCACTATCACAAGCTGATGAACACTATTACAATAATAAAATATGGATGGTCTTCACGGAAAATACAGCCTTATTAGCTGTTTGCACTATCAAATGCAACTGTCAGTTTTTGTTTGAATTTGTTCATTCTTTCTAAAACTGCTTTGTTGTTTTCTGAATGTAATGTCTTGATCAAGCCATTGTATATATAGTGCACAATAATGTTCGAATCAAAGTGATTTCTGAGGAGCCTAATCTCCTGTCTGTGATGAGGAGGCATTCCGTAATACTTCCTGATAACTTAAAATCATTGGCAGTTGATGCTGTAGAAGACATGGGCTAATCAGCACTGCAGATTCCTAACGGTTGTCCTCAGCAGAGCTACAGTAAGTACTGTTTGAATTCATCAGCGGGCTGTGCCTACTGAAATCTGGAAAAGATGTCAGGATGGAAGCCATGATGGGGTCCTCATGAGCATTCATGAAGTTTCACTTCAATAGTAGCGCCCCTAAACATGTAGTCCTCTATGTGCAAAAGCAGCCTAAATTGTGGAATTTTCACATAAGGTGGTCGCTCGTAAAGCCTCGCGTTCTCTGCAGAATTCTCCCTAGGAATACTACTTCCTGTTTCTTACAGTATAACCTAAGAAAATATTTTTCTACTGAAGAATGACGCTCCAAAGCTGCCTAACAGAATTACTGCGAATCAAATGTAATACTTTCTATATAAAATACTCCTCAGCAGCTATAAAGAGGAGAGAGTTTCACCCTTCTGGTTCTTGGAAAGAATGCTGTAGTGCATATGCTTAACCACCTAGTATCTTATACAAAGATGAAACTAATGAACTTATTCAAAACATTTGGTACGATCACTTTTTTTTTTTAAATGAACTTTAACATAACAATGTTTACCAGTCCGGTAAAGCATATGACAAAAGTCAAACCCTTCTACATCCTCCTAAGGAGTATTTGGTTAATATTAATCATAAACAGCATATATTTTTGTAGGTTATTGGTTTAGCTACCCCATAAACAACATCATTAACATATTTATCTAAATATGATAAATAATATTTTCTGATGTAGTACTTGCAGTGAACATTTCCCCATGATAAGCATCAATATGTTTACTTCAGTATGATTAGTATCTCTCATCAATACCTTTGGCTGATAAAAATGAGTACTTGAGTACTTCTCTGTATTCATCACATACAAATAATCTTTCTCAAAACATATCCTTAGTCCTCACAATACGTCTGCTGATACTCTACAATCCCGTAAGTGTCCCTGTTGAATATTCCGAAGTATATGTTTCACTACAAATATTCCAAAATAGTTGTCTTCAAGAGTTCCTAGAAAGTGTTTCTCCCCTTATCATCAGGGAATTCTACTTTATGCATGCCTTTCAAGATTACTTGCCACTACAAACTTTCACCGAGTGAAAATCCCTCTGCATTCACAAAGAATAGTCACCCTACACTCCCTCAAGGAATATGTACTTCAGAGAATAACTGTATTCATAGTTGCTTCCTGTAAGAATTGTCACTGGTCACTGATTTGCTATATCTAAAGTTACCAGCCGTCCTTCTTTTGCAAGGAAAATTCTGATTTGATCAGTTATGCACTATGGAAAAAATAACATAAAACTGGGAAATTTCTTGACATCGAGGGAGAAAAATGAAGTTATAACTTTCCTCTAAATATTGAAATAAATTATGAAACTGTTTAAATGCCTTAAAGCAATGTATATCTAAAAAAGCAAGTAAAATCTAGAGAAATGTTCCAACTTCAGCAGTAAAGTGAAAATAAGTCTTTTGTTTTGGAACAAGGAAATATTGTGTGCTGCAAAATCACATACTTTAATAAAAAATGTTCTACTCTGGACATCTGATAAAGTGTCAGCCCTATACCGACCCTATAAATTCATCATTGTATTTCTCAGCAAATATTTGTTGCTACAGTGTACTTTCCTTAAGACGCACTTGTGCATGCAATATTAGGCATGCAGCCTAAGATAAAGGTAAAAAGATCAAACTCAAAGTATGTAGCCTAAGATAAGGTCAAAAGGTCAACCCTCTAGCCTAGTCCTGGACTTCTGCCACTACAGCTCATGGTTTATACAATGATATGTGGAGACTAGCCACTGGTACCTGTGACATTCTGATATGTGGAGGTACTTTGTATTATCTGCACGATGTACATTGTGCAAAACCAGCTCTAGTAACATGATTTCTAAGTTAACTATACAGTTTCAGGGTGGCTAGTGTTACAGTAATTATTAATGATGCTTCACTGTGCCTGATACTGTGGTTTGGCTAACAGCCAGGGTGCCTCCTGAGTGCAGTTTGCATGTACTCCCTGTGCCCTCATGCAGTTTTGCAAGGACTCTTGTTCCCCTACCACATCCCAGTGACATGTCACTAGATGAGCTGCTGATTCTCCCACACTGGTGAGTGTGTGCAGTTCACTTGTGATTGCTCGTTATATTATTAGTAGATAATATTATGTTAATGGTGTGGACATTATCCTTGCACTGTTTTCATGCCATTGGTATTAATAGCTTGACATTTTCCATCTCCGTTAAGGAAACAGAAGGTTTCATGCAGTTTCTTTACTGTGATTTGTTGATCAAGGACAGTGACTTTTTTTCCTTTTTTTTTGGCTTTTGAACATTGTGTCATCAAATTAAATTGTGGATATAATGGATTTTTTATTATCAGAATTCTCAACACTTCATATACACAGTTCTGACATTGACAAGGTTTGTACATTTGAACAAACTTAAGAGGATTCACATTTAAATGGAAATATTTTTGGAATTGTATTTAAACTACTTGCCATTCAATTTGGATTGGGTGTTTTTCGTTTTCACTTTAGATCAGAATCATCAACTTTATAATCTAATATTATCATGTTTAATTGTTACCAGTTTGTTTCCTTCTTTTGTTTATGTCATGTTACCCTTTCAAACATTGTAAGTTGTAGCTGTATATTTCTACACTGTCTCAGCATGCTAGGAAGGATTTTTGGTATCGCCTAACTGGGCATAGCTAGTGAAGTCATGCCCATCACCACGCGCAAAGTCCACCAGCTCTGGCCCCATTTCAGATGCCATAGTGTAACTGACAATCTGTACCATGACTACAGCACATCTCCATCACTGGGATTGTACCTTAATAACTGACAGAAACCCTTAGCTCTTACCCAGATTGGGAGAGAGGGTAAAGCCACACTTTCTCATCCTTCCATCAGTAATTCCTCCAGCACCCAAGTTGCTAGTCAGTCTCAAGTTGTCTGGTTCATAATAAGGGCACCATCCTTTCACACCATGGAGACTGGGAATAGAATCCATTTTGTAAATTGTGTGGCATGTATTTTGTACAGCTTTTAAACAACATGTAATGTTGTTATGATCATGCTGACTCATTATGCCTGTAATTCAGTCTGATACTAACTGAGCTCGGGATGTGACAGGAAAAGGCCTTATGGCCAGTTCAATTACCTGGTTATCAAATAGATAGATAGACAGATAGATAGAGAGACATAGATAGATAGAGTAACGTTTATGTGTGGCAGGCACTGGTCATAACCTGGGACAGTAGTGATCATCTGATATAAGCACTTAAGGCCCATTACCTACTTACATACAAGTTTAATGGCAGTGGTGTTGGTTTAGGTTCCATAACTCCTACATATCACATTAATAGGTGAAAGAGGTGGGATTCAGTCGTGTTCTGTCCTTGACTAAAGTAGGTTAGAGCAGGTTTGGAATTTAAGGTCTATACCTCTGTCCATTAGAACTTACACTAGATTCTACTGAGTGTATATATTTTTGTAAACATGTTGTTAATACACATCTGTCTAAATCACTAGGAATACCTATCCCTGTATATCCCTGGGAAATTTCTGTTCAACACAAGGAACACACATCTGAGCAGTTCTTGAAAATAATCCAAATATTAATCATTCTTGTAGTATAATTGTGCTGGTAAACATCCCAAGAAATTCTTCACACACCCTCTATGAACCTCCAAGAAAATAAATTAGCTCTGGTCACCCATAAACAGCCTTTTTCCCTTAAATATCTCAGGTGAAGCATGTACATAAACACTCTGAAAAATGTTCCAAATTTCTCATCCTATAAAATGTATTATGATTTAGAAAGCAGCGTAATGCTCCTCTAATATGTAGCACCCAGCAAGCCTTGATGTGGTTTTGTGCCCAGAACCTCCACTTGTTTGCTTTATGAATCTATGTGATACTTAGCAAATGAATTCTACCTAATCACCAATAAAATACAGCTTAATTATCTGTAAATTTTGTTTAGTACCATGTGCTTTGTAATATTTGCCACTAGATGTCAGGAGAGCTTTATGTTGGGGGAAAAAAAAAAAAAAAAAGCCCAACTTTTAGTCTATTTGGTTTACACTTCAAACTGTGTATTAACCAAGCTACACTTTAGACCCCACCTGATAAACTTACTTTAGAAGTCATATATATGCTTTTATACCTTGAGACTGGGTTTTTATTTTGATGTTATTTTTTATATCTCCCTCTAAGTTTGCAATATGGATCAATACATTTACTCAAACAGCAGTATGTGAGGTAACTCACCATGTGTAATAAGAGCTGGAAAACATGAAAGTCATTCATGAGTAATAGAAAATTAGATTTTACAGACTTTAGAAGTGCTCTGGAGGTGTATCAGAGGACTGTGATGTTACACTTTTGCAGAGACACATAGCATAGTCCAAGGCTGTTAATATAATAAACAAAATCAAAATTACGCTGATGGTATCAAAGTTAAGGCACACTACATGTTCCTCTCAGGTACCACACCATTTCTTTCCTGTGATTCAGTTCTTAACCAGGACAGTTCACATTTCATTTTTCTGAAGCCCTTTACTATGAAGTTACAGCCTAGTAAAAAGCACATGCCTGAAGCCTGAGTACCATATAAAAAGAAATGTCTGAGAATAAGACAACATGGTTTGAAGATACAAGATGGAAGGCTTAAGAAATATACAATGACATTTTTTCATTAAACATGTGATGCATGATTAGAACTGCCTTCCTTAAAGGTTGTGTGATCAAAAACTGTGACAGAATGTAAAAATTAATGCAAAAGACATAAAGTAATTCTTATGAAGGGCTAGGAAAATTGTAGCAATTTCCTAAGAAGGTCCGGAAGTTTATCTAGTATGCAGGGACTTCAGCAGACTAAGACCAATCTTTCTTTGTTTGCCATCAAAATCTATTTTCTGCATCTAATGGGACAATTTTTTTCACACATTTCTTAATCAGCTTCGGGAGTTTATTTTTCTGCCCTACTAGCTGCTACATAGAATAAAAGATTTTGATGGCAGATAGGAACAGCTTCATATTCACCTAGCTGTTCTACCTATTTCACTAGATGCTAAACAAGCCACAGATCCTAATAAACCAACATTTTTTTATCCCACATGCCAGTCCCATAAGAATTAGATTATGCTTTGCCACAATTTCTTAATTTTGTTCCTGTTTTTGATTATACTATTTCTCATAGTGGTACATAACAGAATTTGCTATGCCGACTTTTGAAATCAGAGAGCAACATAACAGGTTTGACTTTTTTCAAATACTGGAATGCATCTGGGAAGCCTCATGTAATACATGATGGAATATAGTAGCAGAAAATCTTAGTGACTATCCAACGACAGTTTTAAGGATTTAACTGTCTGCGTTCAGATTTTTTTTTTTGTACGTGTATGTGTGAGAGGAAGTGTATTTTATGCACTGTAAGCAGATTCAAGATGGCAGACATATTATCTGACTTGCATGAAGAGATTATGTAAAGAGTAATATGTGTGCCTTGGCTCAAAGCCATAGCCAGGGGCACAGTCAATTCTGTGGATGCTGAGTCAGTGGTATGATCATGTGAGCACTGACAATCATTTAGCCAACCAGTTGTAATTAACATAGTCTCTGCTTAAATGATTTAAAAGACTGAAATAATGCCAGCAACGTGTGTCAATCTTAGTAACTGTAGCAAGGAGCTAGTATAACTCTTGGGTACCATTTGTTCTAAGGTTCTAAGAGAGCATCTTTGCCTAGTGCTGAAAGACTTTTTTTTTTCTTTTTTGCTCAACAGGAACACTAGGTGAGGGGGAATTGTCTGGGGCATCAATTGCCCCACCAACAGCTCTGCTTTGGCTGCAGTATTTTCATAAGTAATTCCTAACATGCAGACACGGTGACAAAGACTGGAAAACAAAGTTAATGATTTGGAGAAAAGAGTTAAATCCAATAACCTTTCAATTCTAAGCCTTCTTGAAAGACAGGGAGATAGGGACCCCTTAGCTTTTATTTTAAAAGGAATTTGAAACCTTTGTAGATGTCATGGAGCTCCATATGGCTTACCTCCCAACTATCCACATTTTTGCAGAATGTCCAGATTTTTTCCCTCCTACTTTTGGTCTGCTCCTCATAAAATTTGTGGTTTTCTGGCAAATCACTGAGGATTGAAGTCACTCAGTAATGACATACATTTGAGTTTCTGACTTCATAGTATTCAGAAAATACATGCTAACACAATTCCTGTTATTCTAGCACCTTCTTAAGTTTATAAGAGCAACATTTAAAATCTGTCCCTATTTTGGTGCCTTTGTTCACCCATTATTTTAATTTTTCCTCCAGATTTCTTGCTCTAAGAGGTTGAGAGGTACGCCCTACAGTGGAGAGAGCATACAGAGTAATCCATGGGATAAGAAGGGGAACCTATCCCCAGCATTTTGTTCTTAAACTTCTGCACTACAACAACAGGGACAACATCCCAAAGAAAGCCAGATAAATAAGTACAGCTTTAAAACTAGTAGTGAGTTCAGTGAAAACATCACCAGTCTCTAGCAACTACATATCACAGAAAAGAAAAATATCATTATCTCTCATCAGAGAATGCGGGGAGCTGGGCAGTATAGTGTAGCTTACATTTCTTACTATACCAGCACTTAGTGCTAATAACCAGTTTCATTTGTGTGCCTACCCAGCAGAAGTAGAAACCATCTTAAGCAGTTAGCTATCAGTAGCAGCTGGACTGCAGAAGGGCTGCTTACTTAACCCAGGTGCTTCTATCCATGAAAACAAAAAGAGGAATGTACCTTGTCAAGTCACCAGAGGAAAAAAAAACAGCAGAACTGACTCCAGGTCAAGGATAGATCTATCACCTCTATTATGGAAACCACCAAAGTTAGATCTCTTGAGCTCACCAAAACACGCACAAAATAAGACTAAACTACTAACTTATACGGTAGAACTGGAGACAGATGATAACTTGTCAATGGAATTCACTTTTGAGCCTTTAGTACAAGAAATGGAAATGTTGGAGAAGTCACAGTAGAAAGAAGGCCTATTATGGACAGTGGTGGTAGCTACAAATGGAACATAAAACTCACCCCCTAAAGAGCCCATCTCTATACCGGAAGAATGTAAAGTTCCTGTAATTACGGCTGCACAAGTAAAAACCACACTCTCCAAAGTCAAGAACACAGCATCCATGGGACCTGACAACATCCCCGGCTGTGTTCTACATGAACTACAGAACGAACCTGCACCCCACCTAAGTACCATGTTCAGTCATAGCCTCACCTCAGACTTTGCGCCCACTGAATGGCGCACAGCAATGGTTATCCCACTCCACAAAGGGAGATCCACCAAGGATCCTGGGAACTACCGCCCCATTAGCCTGATGAGCCTGGACTGCAAGGCCATGGAATGTATCATCATGGAACTTATAAACAAAGACATTGATAATCTCCAAACTCTGGACCCCACCCAGTTGGATTTGTAAAAGGCAGATCATGTCTCCTAAACCTGTTAGACTTCTTTGAAGCAGTCTCTCAAGCCATAGATGTGAGTAAGGTGATTCACACAGCCTATCTAGATCTCGCCAAGGCTTTCAACACCATCCCCCACTCTGGAATTATAGATAAACTCACTAAACTAGATATAAATCCCTATGTCACAAGATGGGCTGCCAACTGGCTCACTGACAGAACCCACACTGTGAAAGTACCAGACTCCAAATCTGATTTCAGACCAGTGACAAGTGGAGTACCACAGGGTTCAGTCCTGGGTCCTCTCCTGTTTGGCATCTATTTCTCTGAAGTACAGGCTAACACAGAAGGTCTTTGGCTAATTAAGTTTGCAGATGACTGCAAACTAGGAGCCATAATCGAAACTCCTAATGATGTGGACATCCTACAAAACAGCCTCACTGAGACAGATGCCTGGTGTCAAAGCCATGGCCTCAAGCGTAATGCTAAAAAGTGCATTGTCATCCCTTTTGGTAAAACCTCTGTATCCATGAACTACCACATAGGCGGTAGTCTATGTAACACCGAAAGTGTGATAAGAGAATTTGGGACACAGGTGGACAGTAGTCTCTCCTTTGATAATCAAATCGCCACAGTAGTCAGGAAATCCTTCTACATGGCACACCTCATCACAAAAGGTTTCTTATTCAGGAAAAAAGAGGTAATTGTTCCCCTCTAAACATCACTCATTAGACTCATTATAGAATACAATGCCTGTTTTGGTATGTACCTTACAATACATCTACAACAACTGTAAAGGCCACAGAAATACCTCACAAAGAGGATTACAGGCCTCAAACAGATGCCCTACGCAGACTGTCTCAAAAAACTCTAGCTTTACTCTGTCGCATATCGCCTACTCAGAGGCGATCTCTGCCTAACATACAAAGCTATGTCAAACCCAGAGCTATTGGACATGCTCCACTTAAAGAAATCCCAATCCATCTGAGCTACACGCTCTAGAGACCTAAACCTTGTCACCACAATAAACAGAACATGCTGGAGGGATAGATTCCTATCCCAGAGACTTCCCATACTCTGGAACTAACTACCTATCTACATCAAACAAAGCTCCTCATTAGCACTCTTGAAGAAAAATCTTGATGATTGGATGGGAAATAGGAAATTCACCCCGGGGATCACTTCTGTGGCTTTGCTCGACAGGGGCACAGGAAAATAATTTTCTTGGGTCGCGAAAGTCAGGGTACCTTTTTGGCTAGGCTTATTTAGGCCCTATGGCCAATAGCCTACCACCTACCTATGAACCTATGAATCTGTTGGGTAACTGTCAGAAAAATATGTATTAATGTGTGTATTAGTAATATGCTTAGTGCATTTAGAGCTTGAAAAGGGTTAACACATTTATTCTATTTCATACTGCATAAATCTGTACAAACTGCAGATGCTTTCTGACCTTGCATTGTTAGCTAAAATCTTGCTTGTGCCTTGGAAATTTACTGAGAAGCAGATGATTCCTGCTTATGTCAGGAAAATAATGAATAGAACAATACTACTTGTATGAAACTTAGACAAGAAGTTCTGCTTGTGCTGTGAGAAAATACACAGCTGTAGAAGCTATAGATAATTAGGACAAAGCCTGCTTGAAAATATGAACTGCAATCAGCATTTGCTTGTATCTGAGTTAGAAAAGTACCTTGAAATGTAACACTGTACAATAGAAGCCTGTAAACGGATTAGTGCCCACCAAGGCCATGTTGTTTTTCTCAAAAAGTTTCTCACAAATCTAGTCATGTCAGCAGAAAATCTGAGTAACATCTGCTGTAGAACAATACTGAAAGTTTTGTTTGATTACATCAGCCATAGAAGGCCATGTCTTGTAGCAAGTTATTAAATGTGCCTTAACTGAACCTTACGTGTATTGGTCTTTGAAGTTTTTTCCTTTGACAGTAACCATTTTACATTGTCTTTAATGGCTATCCTGCTTTTTAGCATTCTACATGCCACAGCCTCCTTATTGCATAGTATGCAATTTGCTGAATGTAATAATGTTTGCATGGCTTATAATCTAAAATCTTATGTGTAAAAGCTTTCTGATAATGTTGCATGGTACGTTTGTAATGCATTGGTTATGTTCTTTGTATCTATGTGTAGATATTGTGATTTTCCCGACTCGCTCGTTCTTCCTTTCTTCTCCTCTCTCTATCCCCTTTTTCTCCCTAAAGTGATGACCCTATAATGTTTGATTAACTATAATTGGTATGTGTAGTATATAACTGTGGTTTAGTAAACATTTGCAAGGGAGGGCACATGTGTGGACTTATATGATTATATACGATTCCCCATATGAGCAGCAGTTAAAGAATGCATTTTTGAAAGGCAGTATTGCACCCATAAGCAGCTTTATTACAAAGCACATGGTAGATCATCGTACAAGCAAGTTACAGTCATTACTTGAATATGCTAGGCATGCCGAAAGGCATTTTAATAGCAAAAAGAAAAAGAAAGCCCAAGTATTTTCTGTAGAAGATGGAGCAGAAGTTTATGTAGTACAGTCTGGGAAAAAGGGCAAGAGAAATGCCCAGGGAAACAAACAATCTGATCAGCAATCAGAGGACTTTGAAGGGTGAAAGAAAAGGTGTGAATGTTTTAAATGCGGTAAAAAGGGACACTTGGCAAGGGATTGCAAGAAAAACAAGAAAGCAACCACGGAAGACAAGGAGGGTGATGACTGACTATATGATAGTCAGGAATCACTAGAAGGGGATAGCAGAGAAAGGACAAGTGAGAAGAGGATGTGACAGAAGAAATAGAGGAAGTGCAGGAAGTCACGGATAGAGAAGAAAATGAAATATTGGATTTGGCTTTATTGAGCTTATAGGTTCATAGGTTCATAGGTTCATACTAGGCTATCTGCCCAAGGGCATTTACAAGCCTAGCCCATAGTTATTTGGCTTTCGCCACCCCTTTAGTTTGAATAAAACTATGCCTATTATTTTGCTGTGCCTCTGTCAAGCAGTGACACTGAAGTAATCCCTGGGGTATATCTGTGATCCCCCATCCATTGGTCAAGATTCCTCTTGAACAAGGCCAGCGAGGTGCTCTGCCTCACATGTACCGGGATTTTGTTCCACAGCATAGGGAGTCTCTGGGTGATGAATCTGTCCCTCCAGCATGTTCTATTAATAACCGTGTCAAGGTTTAAGTCTCCCGCCCTTGTGGTTCTGAGGGATCTAGATTTTTGAGGTGAAGCATATTCATCAAATCAGGGTTTGACATGGCCTTATATGTCAGGCACAGGTCACCTCTGAGCAAGCGGTATGAGACTGAATAGAGCTGGAGTTCTTTCAGTCGGGCAGCATAAGACATATTTTTGAGACCCTTTATCCTTTTGGTGAGGAACTTTTGGGGCCTTTCCAGCTGCTGCAGGTGTCTGGTCAGATACATTCGAATGGGGCATTGTACTCAATCATAGGTCTAATGAGTGATGAGTACAGGGGCGATGACCTCCCTTGATCTAGATGTGAATCCCTTCATGATCAGGTGGGCAATGTAGAAGGTTTTCCTAACTACTTTAGCAACATGAGTGTCAAACGAAGGCTACTGTCAACCTGGGTCCCCAGATCCCTGATGACTTCTTCTGTGCTCAGTGGATTGCCACCTATATGGTAGCTAGGGGTAACCTTGTTTTTCCCGAAGGGTATGACTATGCATTTCTTGGCATTTAACTTTAGGCCATGGCTCTGGCATCAGTTATCCATTTCTGTGAGGCCCTTCTGAAGGATATCTATGTCAGATGTGTTTTCGACTATGGCCCAGTTTGCAGTCATCTGCAAACTTTGTCAGCCATAACCCTCCTGTGTTTGCTTGTACTTCAGAAAAGTAGATGCCGAACAAGAGTGGACCCAGGACTGAGCCCTGTGGGACACCACTTGTGACAGGCTTTGAGTCTGACATGGCTCCAGCAACTCTGACCCTGTGGGTTCTGTCACTTAGCCAGTTTGCAACCCATCTTGTGATGTATGGGTTTACATTCAAGCTGATGAGTTTTTGATGATACCTGAGTGGGGTATTGTGTCGAAGGCCTTTGCCAGGTCAAGGTAGGCTGTATGGACTGCCTTTCCCTCATCAATGGCCTTGGTGACTGTCTCGAAAAAGTCAACCAAGTTTAAAAGGCATGATCTGCCTTTGACAAAGCCAAACTGGGTTGGATCCAAAGTCTGCAAGTTCCCTATGTCTTTATTTATGAGTTCCATTATGATCCTCTCCATGGCTTTGCAGATAAGGCTTGTCAAGCTAATGGGACGGTAATTTCCAGGGTCGGTGGAGGCACCGCCCTTGTGAAGTGGGACCACAGTCGCCGTGCGCCACTCCTTGGGTACGTATCCTGAGGTGAGGCTAAGATTAAACAGCTGTCCTAACTGCGGGTTTAATTCCTCATTAAGTTCATGGAGCACACAGCCGGGGACACCATCCGGTCCCATGGATGCTGTGTTTTTTGCTTTGGAGAGAGCAGTTCTCACCTGGGCGTTGGAGATGTTTGGGGGCTACAATCCTCTGGTATAGATATCTCTCCTTTTGGGGAGGGGAAGTTTGCACTGAACCTGTCAGCCAGTATGTTGGCAATGTGTGTAGGTTCAGTAATCTTCACATCATTTTGAACTAATTCTGAGCATATCTGGGAGTTTCCTCCTAGGTTTCTAACATAGCTAAAGAAGGCCTTATGATTGTCTTTTGAATCCTTGGCGATTTTTCTCTCAAAATTTGCCTTGGATGATTTTATGAGAGCTCTTAGTTTTTTACTTATAATGATCAAGGGTGTCTTACCTTTCAAGGATTTTGCTCTATCTTGTAGTAGCTTCCTCCTTTTGTTGTAGAGCTTGTTTATGTCCACCAGACTGGACGCTTGCCTTTGGTACAAAGAGTCTTAGTTTTGTTTGGGATTGCCTGATCCATGCAGTCCTGTAGGTGCTGGTAGAAGGCATTTGTAAGTGATTCAGCGGTTTGAGTAATGTTTACCACTGGCTCAGGGGCCTTAAAGGAGACCACACTAGTTTTTAGAAGTGTGAAGTCGGCTTTTGAGAAGTTTTTCACTGTGGTCTTTTTTGTTTCAGGTGGGGGCGGGATGAGGACCTCCAGCGAGATTAGTTTATGATCTGATCTCACCAGTGAGGGGTATACTTCCGGTGTTGAACATTGTGATCCCATGTTCGTGATGATGAGATCAAGTATGTTTTCTCCTCTTGTGGGGATGGTGACTAGTTGTTCCATGGCATTTGAGTTTATGAACTCCAGGAACCTTTGGGCTAGAGTGTTTGGGCTTGAGTAGTGTTCCCAGTCTATATTAGGGTAGTTGAAGCTTAGAGCTCTATTTAGCAGACACGAAACCAGAAGTTACACTCCTGGTAGAAGGGAGGGAAGTCAGATTCTTGTGTGACTCAGGGGCATCACGGACCCTGATACATCCCTCCAAACTGCCAGAGAACTCAGAGTCACCTGATTACATATTAGTGAAAGCAGCTAATGGACAGCTGTATCGGGAGCCCTTCTCCCATAATATTGTGATAACTGATTCTGTTTCAGGATTGACCCAGAAAAGCAAAATTGTTGTTTCTGCAAAATACCCAGTAAACCTCTTGGGCAGAGACCTTATGCAGCTATTTGGTATAGCAGTAGTTCCGACTATGCAGGGTATGGAAGTACAGCGACAAATTGATACCTTTGCAGTGCAAACGGAGGGTAAAATGTTTTATTGGTACAGCCAGGACTTGGTTACGACTGGTCCAGGGGCAGTGACCGAAGAGTTGATGAATGTAGCCATCAGCAAGTTCCCCTCCCTTGACATTGATAAACAACATTTGTTGCACTGTACTCTGTATTATTGTAACACACCAGGACCTAATAAGGAATATGAGCAAGAACTGTTTAGAAATTGTGCAAAAAGACTGATATTACGTAATCTGTACTGGGACACAGAAGGGAACAGTGTAGTCAACTGTTCATTGCCCCAGGAGTTCTTTGCACTTTATAAATCTAATCGATTACCATATGTTAGCTTAACTAAGGACAAGAATGTGAAATGGGTAGACTTAGGAGAAAAAGTCATGAGATGGGAAAAACAGACAGAGTTAGAACTGTCAGAACAGGGAATACAAATGCAGAAGTTGAATTGGATAACTCAGACCCACCCAGCTGTACACTTGCAGTCTAGCAAGTACAGCTGATTAGCACTCCTATTGAAGGAGGAAGAGAATGCCTTACAGAATATACCAGAAATTCTTTGGTCAACAGGAAAGTCAGATGTAGGACTTATTCGTACAGCGGTACCAGTTACTATTATGCCAAAGTCAGCATTTAGACCACAAAAAAGACAGTATCCCTTAAGAAAAGATGCAGAGATGGGAATCAAACCTATTATAGCAGCTTTACTTAAGGAAGGGGTGCTGGTGGAATCTCCTGATTCACCATGTAACACACCCTTATTTCCTGTTAAGAAAGCGAATGGAGAGTGGCGTATGGTCCAAGATTTACAAGCTGTAAATGACGCAGTAATACCAAGGGCACCTACGGTGCCAGACCCACACACCCTGTTAAATGATTTAAAACCTCAACAGAAATATTTTTCTGTGATAGATGTCAGCAATGCGTTCTTCTCGATACCGATACACCCTGACAGCCAGTATTGGTTTGCATTCACATTTCAGGGGAAAAGGTATACATATACGCGACTACCACAGGGGTATTGTGAAAGTCCAACAATATTCTCACAAGAAATGGCAAGCAACTTGGCGGGATTTACCCCACTAAGAGGTAGCCAGATTTTACTTTATGTTGATGATATCCTGCTGGCAGTCCCCACCCAGCAAGACTGTAAAGAAGATACCCTAGCGCTATTACAATTTTTGGCCACTGAAGGACATAAAGCAAACAAAAATAAACTGCAGCTTTGGAAAAAACAAGTTAAATACCTAGGATATGTAATATCCAAAGAGGGTAGGACATTAGATGAGGACAGAAAAGTAGCGATTTTGCAAGCACCAAAGCCCACTACCAAGAAGGAAATTATGTCCTTCCTGAGTACGACTAATTTTTGTCGGAGTTGGATTCCAAACTATGCCTTGGAATCTGCACCGTTGACTAACCTGATTTATAAAAAGCCTATGGTAGCACAGGATTTGTTACAATGGACACCAGAAGCAGAATTTGCTTTCTGCAAACTGAAACAGTTAATAGCGCCCTCATTAGTTTTGGGATTACCAAACTATCATAAACGTTTTTTCCAAACTGTAGATTGTAAGCAAGGTTATATGACATCAGTGTTAACACAGCAGCATGGGGACAAGCAACGCCCTATTGCTTATTATTCATCACAACTGGACCCAGTGGCATGATCTTTACCTCACTGTGTACAAGCAGTAGTTGCAGCTGCAATGGCAGTACAGGCTTCGGCCTCAGTAGTTTTGTTCCACCTTCTCACATTGAGAGTGCCTCATGCAGTCGCGATTATTTTACTGCAAGAGAAGGTAGCATATCTTTCCCCTGCTAGGCATCTTTCCTGTATGACTATATTGTTGAGCCAACCTCATATGACAACTGAACAATGTACGACTTTGAACCCTTCTACCTTGCTCCCAACCCCTGCAGATGGCACACCACACAGCTGCCTGCAGGTGATTGAGCAAAAGACACTGCCTAGAAAAGATCTTACGGATGTTCCCTTGGATGATGCCGAGGTGACATACTTCGTGGATGGCTCATGCAAAAGGGGTCCTGCAGGACAGAACCTAGTGGGATATGCAGTAGTTTCGGATACTGACATTACAGAAGTGAAATCTTTACCACACAATTTATCTGCACAGGCAGCAGAATTGATTGCCTTGACATGGGCATGTACCTTAGCAAAGGATAAATGTGTGAACATTTTTACTGACAGCCAGTATGCTTTTTCTACTGTACATGTTTTTGCGCAACAATGAAAAAATCGAGGAATGATAACATCTACTGGCAAACCAATCAATCATGCACAGTTTATTTTAGATCTTTTAGAATCTATTCAGTTACCTCAGAAAGTAGCTATTTGTAAATGCACAGCTCATACCAAGCAACAGGACAGGATTTCAAAAGGTAATGCGAGAGCTGCTACAGCTGCAAAGCAGGTAGCTTCAGAAGTATTTCTTTTCAATGAGGAATTACAACCCTCTGAGATTTCAGACTTAGAAATGTTAAAGACAATGCAGACACTTACTACGCAAGTTGAAAAACAAAGATGGGTAAAACAAGGAGCAATTCTCGAAAAGGGGCTGTACATCTCTAAAGAAGGGAAACCAATATTGCCATCTAATTTGTTTAGATATGCAGCTTTGTTGAACCATGGGCAGTGACATGTCTCAACAGGGGGGATGGTACAGCTGGTGAACCAAGTGTTCACGACATATGGATTCTTAAATTACTCTAAAAAATTCTGCTCGATGTGCCATGTTTGTAATAAACATCATGCAAAAGGGGTGTTAAAGCCCAAGCAAGGGAGTTTCCCTACACCACCGTATCCGTTTCATACTATCTGTATGGATTTTATAGAGTTGAATAAATGTGAAAATAAGAAGTATTGTCTTGTCATTGTAGATATGTTTTCCAGATGGGTGGAAGCCTTTCAGACTAAAAATCCAGATGCGGCAACTGTGGCCAATGTTCTTGTTAAAGAAATCATCCCTAGATTCAGCATTCCGGAAAGGATCTACAGTGACAACGGCACACACTTCGTAAACCAGACCATACAACAGTTAAGTAGACATTTTGGTATTTCTTTAAAAAATTATTGTGCGTATCACCCTCAATCTGCAGGGCTAGTAGAGAGGCATAATGGGATTTTAAAGAATAAGCTAAGGAAGTTAATAGTAGAAACACAGAGAAATTGGATGTACTGTCTGCCCCTGGCACTGTTGAGCATGAGAACTGTTCCAAATGCAAAAGGATTGACTCCTTTTGAAAAATTATTTGGAAGGGCTTATTATATACCTCAGTGGAAATCTCTCATGCCCGCAGACCAGGAAGCTGACAGTACACTAGCTGAGTATATGCGAAACCTGTTTGTTGCAGTCAAATTCTGTTTCAGATAAAGAAGAACCAGACCGTCAGAAGTGGCAGTGTCCCCTGGTACCTGGATTTGGGTGAAGACAGTAAAGAAAAAGAACTGGGCGTCACCAAAGTGGGAAGGTCCATATCAAGTGCTTCTGTCGACACCCACTGCAGTCAAAATTGCGGAGTGCGCCTCCTGGATCCACCTGACGCACTGTAAATTAGTCCAAAACTTTGAACTAGACAAAAATCTTGTCACATGCCAAGAGTAAAAATGATAGAGTCCAGAAGAAACAGGAATGCAGAATAACCCTTTCCTCAGAAGTATTGCATAATCATCCTGTTAACTGTACTAGTGACAATAATCTTTTTGTTGTGGCCTTTCCTTTTCCCAGCCACACAGACTGAACTGAATAAACGTGAAGCGTTACTCATAGACTGACATCCAAACTTTAGCACTTACCAGGCAATTAAATATGTGTATGCTGAGACTTTCAATGTTTCAAATTGCTGGATTTGCACAGCTTTGCCGACAGCATACGGGAGGTTATTAATGACTACAGTCCCCCTAGGGGTCAATGAGACCTTTGAGAACTTGATTTATGATACCTCAACCATTACATCACAAGATAAAATAGCATTGCACTTGTCTGTTCCACAAAAGGGAACTGTGTGTTTTTATAAAAATGATACTGTTCAGGTGGGTTGGAGCAATTGCAATGTGACTGTTCCTTATAAATGTTACACTAAAGGTAACAATGTAGATCTTTATTGTAATACAAACTATGATTCATTTCTTGGATTGATGCACAAAATACATGATGAAGTAAAACATAATTATGTTCTTTATAAACAACTGTCTACAATTGATAGGAAAATGTTTCATGCAGGGCAAGTGTATATTCATAGCAAGGTTACTACAAAAGTGGAAGACTGTTATTTTGTGTGTGGCAGAAAGGCATACAAATGGTTACCTGAGAATTGGTCCGGCAGTTGTTTTTTGGGTTACCTGGTTCTGGCCATACGACACACTGCAGTTTTGCCACGAGGAAAAATTCAAAATGTCCGAGAGGTCGTCAAGAAACCTGTAAATCCAGTGGGACAAATCGATGCGTGTTGGAAAGACCATCATTCCATAGACAAAGGACTGACACATATGGACTTGAGTGATAGCGTTATATTGTGGGCAGGCATATTACTGGCATATGGAGCAGTGAAATCGATCTGGGAGCTGAGAAAACTGCCGAAACTTCTCGAAGTAATGAGCAACGCAACTTCTTCTGCTCTCGAATTGGTAACTAATGAACTGAATGCTATGAGAACTGTAGTACTTCAAAACCGCATGGCTCTCGACTTCACCCTAGTGACGAGAGGTGGTACTTGTGCTTTAATCCAAGAAGAATGCTGTTCGTATATTCCTGACCATAAACACGAGATAGACAATCATCTTGAGGTAATTCAGCAAGTGTCGGCCATGACCAAACCAGGCCCAAACCCACTGATGGACTTTTTCCAGAAATGGTTTGGGGGTGGGGTACCATCCTAATGAACCTCCTGATTGCCATTTGTGTAGGAATGCTCCTACTGGGAGTATGTGTTTGTTGTGGCATCCCCTGCATGAAAAGATTGATAAAAGACTTTATAGACATGTCAGTTTCTGAAACCTTATATCAAAGTACTGAGTTTGAAGAACTGTTAAAAGATTGAAAATGCTTTCATAAGTTTAAACTGAATGACTCTCTTAACTGCAAATCCTGAGTGGGAAGAGGTTAGGAGAAGAAAACAAACTGATTATGCTTATTTTGAAAGTAGAATAAAAGTATTAATAGGGGGAAATGTCAGAAAAATATGTATTAATGTGTGTATTAGTAATATGCTTAGTGCATTTAGAGCTTGAAAAGGGTTAACACATTTATTCTATTTCATACTGCATAAATCTGTACAAACTGCAGATGCTTTCTGACCTTGTATTGTTAGCTAAAATCTTGCTTGTGCCTTGGAAATTTACTGAGAAGCAGATGATTCCTGCTTATGTTAGGAAAATAATGCATAGAACAATACTACTTGTATGAAACTTAGACAAGAAGTTCCGCTTGTGCTGTGAGAAAATGCACATCTGTAGAAGCTATAGATAATTAGGACAAAGCCTGCTTGAAAATATGAACTGCAATCAGCATTTGCTTGTATCTGAGTTAGAAAAGTACCTTGAAATGTAACACTATACAATAGAAGCCTGTAAACGGATTAGTGCCCACCAAGGCCATGTTGTTTTTCTCAAAAAGTTTCTCACAAATCTAGTCATGTCAGCAGAAAATCTGAGTAACATCTGCTGTAGAACAATACTGAAAGTTGTGTTTGATTATGTCAGCCATAGAAGGCCATGTCTTGTAAAACAGTATAAGAATAGCATGTTTCCTGTTAGTAGTTAGACAAATCCTTGTATTTGCATGTTTTTGTCTCCTTGCAGCAAGTTATTAAATGTGCCTTAACTGAACCTTACGTGTATTGGTCTTTGAAGTTTTTTCCTTTGACAGTAACCATTTTACATTGTCTTTAGTGGCTATCCTGCTTTATAGCATTCTACATGCCACAGCCTCCTTATTGCATAGTATGCAAATTGCTGAATGTAATAATGTTTGCATGGCTTATAATCTAAAATCTTACGCATAAAAGCTTTCTGATAATGTTGCATGGTACGTTTGTAATGCATTGGATATGTTCTTTGTATCTATGTGTAGATATTGTGATTTTCCCGACTCGCTCCTTCTTCCTTTCTTCTCCTCTTTCTATCCCCTTTTTCTCCCTAAAGTGATGACCCTATGATGTTTGATTAACTATAATTGGTAAGTGTAGTATAAAACTGTGGTTTAGTAAACATTTGCAAGGGAGGGCACATGTGTGGACTTATATGTTATTATTAGATGATCTCCCTATATGTGATGCATTGCAAAATGATAGAGGCCCATCTGTTTTATAACACAGTGGTTATAGGATATTTTTGAATTTCAGCTTACATCTCTTTATCTTCTCCCCACTTTTCATTCCCCTTCCCCCTTTCTCCATTTTCTCTTCTTTCCATATTCTGACATATCCTCCTGTTTATCACTTAAATTTTGAGTTTCTGCTGGGGCAGATTTGTGGGAAGGTTGTCACGAATGGACACCTCCTGGATTTTACTGTGCGCTCACATACATTTTTATTTTGCATTTCAGTGATGATTTCCTCACAGGGGAGAGTAATGTGTGATGCCTTCATGATTTAACTGGTGCCCAAAAAGGGGACTTCCTGTACATTAGTATAGAATACTACTAAGCCTTGGTTATTGTTATTATATGGATTCCCATGAATTTTGTTAGATGAGCTGGTGGAACTCAAGTGGCACTGGTGGGCTTCCTTTGGCTCCATTTTATAAGGCAGCTTGTGCCTTCCTTTGTCATTGATAGCTTATACCATGCTGAGGGTTCATGAATATTCTAAATGCAAATTAAGCCTAAAGGAGTGACAACTCATAGCATTCCACTACATAACATATTCCCAACTTAGCCCTTGCATTAGAAAATGTATTCCTACTACCACAGTTAAAAACAAAATGAACAAATGGTTTTCTAAGACAGGCTGTATGTTTAAGGGGTAAAAGGGACAGCAAATAACTGCTTTCACTTTGTCTTACAATAAAAAAATTAAAAAAAGAATAACTCCTATGTATTAATTAGTTTGTTAAGGTAAGCCTGACTAAAGCAGTTTAACTACTGGCATATTCCATACACTTCTTAAGTTCCATGAAGAGTTGAGAGAGAGTGGCTACAGTAAAACTCTGCAGGTAATTTTACCATTTGCCAGGGTCTTTTAAACAAGCTCATGCATGATATCTAGTAGAATCTTTACAAATCCCAAAAGCCAGAAGTTTGTTTATGGACTGATATGTTTATCCAGTCTTGGAACCTTCTGCAAGTGTAATCTGAAGTCCTGCAAGAAGTTAGTAAACCCATACAGCTGCATGAAGTTGTGGCAGCCATTAGTTTTCCAGCCCAAAGTGAAGAGCCTGGTCTAAATGGAATTATATTAATTTTTATTAAAAAGAGTGAACATTTCATCCCATATCTTCATTGGCTGCTCCATGAGCTGGAAGACCATGACTCTTTTCATCTGTCCTCCAGAGTAATGGATATTATGTCTCCTTAATCATAGGTCCATTTTTATTGCAAATAAAATTAACATCTATGCAAGAATATGGACAAAGTGGCAGGAAAAGCATATTTAAAGTTTAATTTCGTCTTTTCACTTTGGTTTTGCTAAAAGGAAACAGGTTTGCAGCTAATAAGACTCTGGATGAATTTTCAAAAAGTAATGGTGGGCAGTGAAATAGAAAGCATTAGATTCAATTGAATGGTGGAATGACAGGTTATGGTGTCAAAGGCCCTTAGTCTACATGACACTATGAATCCATGACAAAAGTAATTACTGAGGGATTGGGGTCTCAAACCTTTCATCTTCATATGAGGAAAGGAAGCCCCCTAGCCTACTTTTTCCTCATGCTTGCAGTTGAAACACCAGTGGTATAATTACACAATGATCACAAGAATGCAGGAGTTGCAATCTCTCATTAGGGCCCTTTTGCTCCATTCTGCTTTGTGGGCATTTGTATTTTATAGATGAGCCACCCAAAGCTCCATCTCCAGCATCTGCTGAGCACTGCTCACCTGTGTTCTGTGTTATCTCAGCCCTCTGAATGTTAACAAGTCAGTTATTTTTCCCTTATTTCTGCAAAGATCTGATCCCATATTAATATTTACACTGTAATGTAGAGCTGCTTTTGCGGTAACTTGAAAATAAGCTTAAAGGGACAATCCCAGAGATTTTTCTTTTTGATCCAGCCTTTGTTTACTTTTCAAGTGTGCCTTTCTGAGCATGCTCACCTGTGGCTGAGGGGGGTAGGGGAAGTGTGCCTGCAGGAAGTTTCAAAGGAGTTAGCCACATTCCATCTCAAATTGCAGCTCTACTGACAACAGCTTTCCATGTGAGCCATTCATTGGTCTAATCTGTGCATTTTATCCATTCAGAAAAGTAGCCTTTCAGACATTTTACGACCAGACTGCTGCTGCTACTCTAGAAAGCACAGCAGTAATGCAATTCTTATAAAGGGGCATTATTTTGTTTCTAAAATCAGCTGCTTGCTAGACTATTTTGTTCACCTTTTAGTGTAGTGTAAGTCACATATTCACACAGAGTCAGAATTTTCAGACAAGCTTGTGTGCATACTGCAGATTAGATTTCACAAACTTCACTGCTGGATGTTTATTATAGGAACTGCTTAGAATTTACAGTTTGTTGTTTTGTACTTCCCCTCCCCTACCCAGAGACTGTTAGTTGAATGACTGGTTTAGCATCAGCCTGAGATGCTATCTAGTCAAACTCAGACCTGCAACCTTTGCAGCAGTGAAATTACATCTTTAGTATGTGCTTGTTTTTTGTAAAACTTAGTGGAAAGCTTATCCCAACTTAGGCAATTGTATTTTCTTTTGTTTGCTTTTGTTTTATGTTTGTTGCTACATGCTTTTTTCCCTTCACTGGTAATTATTTGTCATATGTTCTGCAACGGTGTTGCTTATTAGTGCATGTACTCATGCAGACATATATTTATAAGACAGTTTCTCCACATTTCACAGGAAGCATTACTTTGGACATTTTCGTCTTGGAAACAAATCCACTGAGTTGCAAATATCCTAAGATTCTAGAAGAATAAAATCTTATAATAAAAAAAAATGTCAGATATTTGCTGAATATTTGACTGCAGTAGTTACACTGGTTACCATTTGAAAGTTGAGGTAAATGTAGTCTCTCTATTTCCCTGTATTTCCCTATCTGTGTGCATAAGCATGTATGAAATATGTAATCTAAGTTTATATTCATGTGGTTGTAAAACCACACCTTGCTATGTCATACTGACCAGCTTGTAATTCAAGGCATTCTTGAATGTCATTCAAATTTGTATATGCTGGATATTTAATTGTTGTTTGTCTTTCGGCTTTTTCCCGGTAAGGGGTCGCCACAGTGGAACTCCGGTCCACTAATGATTGGCAGTAGATTTTTACGAAACGCCGAGGTGCCAGCTCAACGCCCAACCTTCAACAAAGACACGCCCATTTACACACACATGTCTTTTGAATGCTACCCAACCATGGGGAGTACATGCAGACTCCACACAGAAGGCACTTCCGAGCCAAGCCGAGAATCGAATGGGAGAACCTCTTGCTGTGAGGTAACAATGCTACCACTGTACCACCACGGAATCTTTCTGGATATTTAATAATGTGTGTAATAGTACCTAATATGCAATATTTTCCCTAATTATTTTTTCTTTGTCCATAATTCCGAGTTAAAAGAGGGTCTCATCTAAACAAATGACAGATGCCAGAAACATGGCCTCATGCTGAATGCCAAAAAAAGCTGATCATCCCCTTTGGGGAGAGTGACGTCCCCACATATTATCACATTAATAACAATGCTTTAATTGCACAATCAATAGTAATGGATTTGGGCACCCAGGTTCATAGCAACCTGACTTTTGACCATCATGTTGCTTTCGTTGTATGGAAAGTTTTCTACATGGCCCACCTCATAAGTAAGTGTATCTCATCCAGGGACAAAGAGGTCATAACATCCCTGCATTCTTCCCTTATAAGGCCAATTATTGAGCACAATGCCCCCTTCTGCATGTACCTCGCAAAGCACATGCAGCAGCTTTTAATACCACAGCGGTTCCTCACCAGGAGAATCCAGTGCCTCAAACATCTACCCTACACAAATAGGCTAAAAGCCCTGTCCCTCTACTCAGTTTAATACAGACTCCTCAGGGGCGACATCTGTCTGGCATATAAAGCAATCTCAGACCCTGCCTTGATGGGACTGCTGCATATCCACAAGTCAAGCTCAACTCGAGCAACCCGTACAAGTGACCTCAAACTAGTCTGTGATATCAATAGGACTTGTTGGGAGGACAGATTCATGTCCCAGAGACACCCCCATCTGTGGAATAGACTCCCTCTCCACATCAAGCAGAGTACCTCATTATCCCTTTTTAAGCGCAATTTGGAAAACTGGATGGGAAACAGAAAATACACCCCTGGGATTACACCTGTGTCCCTGCTGGACAGGGGCTTTGGGTACTGACTTGTCTAAACATGGGTTAAACTCTTGGCTAGGCTTATAAGGGCCTCAGGACCAAGAGCCTAGTTAAACTCCTATGATCCTATAAAGATAGTTGCAGAAAAATACAGGCAAAGGCATATGGCTATACAAAATTTCACAATACAAAAAAATAAGAAAACAAACTGGGAAAGTAGAACAGAGGATTAGTAATGGGGAAGTTTAAGAAAGAGAAACTATGGATTACCTGAGAAGTGAAGGATTTAGTGTAGAAGATCCTATAGTGGTAATGTCACAGCATGATGTAACAATGCGTCTAACAAATTAATGAGAAACAGGTGAAACAGGAAGCATGTGATCACTTGCCACATGAAGATTTTCTACAGCTTTCAGAATACTTCTTTTTTTACTAAAAGGGTGTAGGCTAGTGAATGTAAATAGGCATTAGAGAAAGTGTCCTTACTATGTATGGTAGATTTAAACTTCCCCTCTTCCACTACTTTGTAGACAGTAACATCCAAATATTGTATTTTATCCCATCTAATACAATGGGTAAACCTCTAAAGTCTGTGGTGCTGTTAATGTAAGCTATACATTCTGTCAACACTGTCTCAGGCCCTGTCCAAAAGATACACTGCATCCAGGTAACGCCAATAAAAGTTGCAATATTCGCATAGCTGGAATGGACCAGGTACTTTTCCTACAAAACTGACAAAACAATGTTAGCATAAGTGGGGGCACACCATGCCCCCATAGCTACTCCTCTACTCTGCTTAAAAAATTCTCCTTCAAAGAAGAGAAAGTTATTGTCCAGAACAAACTCCATGAGGTCCATACAAACTTGGAGGTCATTACTGCCAAAGTCTGCCCACCCACAAAGGGCCCCCTCAAACCATTCACGTTCTAACTTGTGGGGTATTACAGTGAATAAATCCTGAATGTCCAAAGTCATAAACACCAGGTCTTCTTTGTATAGCCCATTGTCAATACTACATAGGAAATTCCATGAGTCTTTTAGTACACCCCTTTGTTGGGCCCAAACTTTTTTCAATCTGGCACCCTAAAACTTTGCCAAGGGGTATGTTTTAGAGCCATTGGCAGCCACAATAGGCCTCAAGGGGGGGGGGGGGTCATTCTGATTTTTGTGGACATTTGGGATCCCAAATATTGATGGTTTCCTGGGTTTTTCTGTCCACAAATATTTATAAAGGTCCTGATTTTTCAAATCCTCCTCCACCCTCTCCCTCAAAATAAAATCTATTTCTCTATGCTAAGTTTATCTCACTCCTCGACACCCTCAAATATTTGGTAGTGTCATTTAAAAATTCTAACATTTTGCCTGAGTATAATAAACTAACCATAATCACTACTCCTCCCCCTTTGTCCAGCTTTATAATTCTAAAATATTCATTTTGTCTGAGTTCATCATTTAATAATTTTTCATCTCTAGAAAGATTAAATTTCACCCATCTGTTACTTAGACCCTCCCTTATTTCCCACTCGAGCTGTGCCTCAAAATTCTTTAACCGGGCATGTAAGGGTGGGTTCATAGTACTTTTTTTCCTTAAACTGTATATTTTATCGATCCCACCATTAATTTGGAACAGGAGTTCAAAAATGTTCTGTCTTAAGAGCTTAAGGTCTATTAACATATTAGTAATCTGACTATTATAACTGGGAATAAATTTAAACCCTTTACTAAACAGTTCAAAGTATGTGGGGTTATATCTACACTGCTAAAATTAAAAATACTAAAATTTCTATAAGTATACCTATTACCAGCAACTATAATCGAACAATCCTTCCATACTTACTTACTTGGTACATAATGCAATTTGGCTATCCAAAAAGAGTAGAAGACTAAAGCAGGATAAAGAAATAGTGTAGAAAGAATGGTACAAATACAATACATCACAATATCTCAAATATCAGAATGCTCCACTTCTGTAATAAAAAGCAAATAAATGAAGCCAAAAAACTATACTACAACAACACTCGGAACAATAGTTAACACAACCCTAAAAAGATTTCAGTCATCTATTAAAGGAATCTTGCACCCTGGTCAAAAACTCAGCCCTAGTCCCTCCCCCAAAAACATGTCACTCAAACCTACAATAGAATTAATCTCTTATTTCATAGGTAGTAGTGTTCTTAACCAAGGATTCCCACATCTAGTCCCAACCATGCCCAGCAGCCATATGTCACTATGTCCACTTTCACCATCAAACCATTTCCCTTATTCTATATAAAACAACTCAAACTCAAACCATGCTCAGCTTTAGCTGATGGCCTTCTAAGTGAGTACCTTAGAATAGTAGCCATTAGTATTGCCCATCTTCTCTCAATCCTTATAAATGGGTCAGTCTAGAAATCCCATGCTCCCTTTCTTTGGAAACAATCACACATTATCTAGCTACACAAAGTAGTAAATTCAACAGACATCACTAACCTTATAGCTACATTGATCTTAGGTTTATCAGAGAATAGTAGGCTAATTGTCCTGAAGTCAGAATAAAACTGTGTACTCTGTGTTTATGAGGTGAACACCTTAACCATCATGCTAAACCCACCGTCTCTGAAATACCTGAAAAACATGGCTTCCATCCCCCAAAGTACTAACACTGCACTTCTAATCCATATAGATACTGTTAATAAAGAAAGAGATTAGTTTCTAGTCTTCCTTTATTTTTATATCTGTCTATACCCTTCAATACAATTTGTCACAGCAAACTTCTTCTTCAAATGTCCACATTAGGTCTATTGCAGAGCACCCTTCGATGGTTCAAAAGCTACTTGTCCAACATGTATCAGTCAGTAAAATGACACTGTACCCTCTCTCCATACCTCACAGTCACCACCACTGTACCACAAGATCTCCTCCTCTTTAACACCCCAGCACCCTCCACTGATCCACAAAACAGGCTTCTTTAATACAATATGCTGATGACTCCACACTGATACATGTATCAGTTAACTTGGCACATCTCCAAAAAAATACTCAGGAAGTTTTAACAGATACTGAAACATGGCTTTGTAACTCACAAGTTATGCTTAGTCCCCCCTGGCAAAATAATGCTGTTTTACCCAGAGCTCTCTCTCATGAAAAACAACATTTAAAATTCTCTCATCTAATAATACTCCATCTGCAGTCCCTTCTAATAGCAAATAATGATTGAGGATAGTGGATGATTACAAGTAATACTGAATAATAATAATAATAATAATAATAATAATAATAATAGTAATGATAAAAGTGGATGATGACCTCTACATTTGCAGATGACTGCAAGCTAGATGCAGTCACTGAATCCTCAAATGACTTGGCCATCCTGCAGGGAGGTTTGTCTCAAATAAATAACTGGTGTCAAAATCTTGGTGTGAAACTACATACCAAAAAATGCATTACTGTATCTTTTGGGAAGTCATCTATCCCATTGAACTACGACACTGACAATATGCCCCTAAGACATGAACCAGGTGTTCAGGATTTGGGAAAATATATGAACAGTGACTTAACTTTTGAATAAACTAAGCAGAAACTTTGCAGGGTGAAGGGTGTGAGGTTTATTCCTTGAAATATGCTATGCACCTAGTTCACTAATAAAACCTGAATTTTAAAATATGTACTACAAAATAATGAAATAACAGTGATCAGTTGAGTTAAGAATGGAATGTGCTTTATTGAAACACACAAACAAGCGATCCTAATTGAGTATAATGAAAATTGTTTCTGCTTGGTTTATTAGTGAACTAGGTATATAACAACATATTTCATGGAGTGAACTTCATACCCTCCACACTGCAAAGTTTCTGTTTGGTTCATTTTTGATCCCATTATAGGTTGCATACTGGCTTTTCTGGGACTTAGAGGAATACAGTGGATTTTTCTTTTGACTTAACTTTTGACCAACGTGTGTCTGTTGTAAGAAAGTCCATCTATATTGCACAGATTATAAACACGCATGAATATTTAGTAGCTTTACCATACCATCAGAAAATCTTGGAGGAAAGGCAGGGTTTGGGTGGACTTGCTACTGCACATATTGCGAGGTACTTCACTAGTAGATTACCATGCCTCTTTTGGCATGCATCTGTTCAGACAAATAAAACAACTGGAGCTCTCACAAACTAAAACTCCTGTCACTATACTCGGTATCCTACAGACTGCAAAGATGTGACCTGTGTCTTGCATAGAAAGCATCCTCTGAGCTATTAATAATGGACTTAATGCACATCAATAGGTGAAATTGAAGTGTATTAACCCACCACCAAGTTCGCGCAGGATTGTGCGTGCCCGCTGTGATTGACATGCCGGCGTGCGGGGATTAACAACGGCAATGTGCCATGATTGACACGCAATGCAAATATAATGGTAAATCCGTGTCATGTATGGGATTTGTTGGGATTTGGTAGCGCTATAGACTACCGATCGCCACTGCAGTTTGGTGATTGGTGACTGAAGCGTAGGAGTAGTGGGTCGCCTGTCAAAATACCGACTTATTGTCGTTGTGAGTAATCTGGTGAATTAGAATACTTCTGTAGGAAGCGGGGGATGGGGTGCTACTTGAAAGACTTTCTTGCATATCTCTCAACTGTCCAGGTTTTCTAAGAATGTCCAGATTTCTGCCTAATTTTTGCTCTGCAGAGAAATGAAGTCACTAATGACACATATTTGAGTTTTGGACTTCATATCCTTTAGATGTTAACACAAAGCCTGTTACTCTAGCAACTTCTCAAGCTTATAGGAGATTTGTCCCTTCCATTAACTTAAGCTTTGTCTGGATTTCTTGCAGTGACAGGTTGAGAGCTATGCTTATTTGTGAGGATCTTAAGTAGCAGTTCCTTAATATTTTATCCCACACGAGTCCTCCGTTCTCTGTGATATAACCCAATTTATCCTCACGGAGGTAATATATAATTATTGACCTTGGCATGGGTAAGGCCAGACCAAACGGTTAGTTCAACCAGTGTTGGCAGCAGTCAGACTGCTACTGAAGTATTTTGTTTATCAGTTCAGTCAACAAACTTCATTCCTTTACTTGGCTGTTTTTTAAACCTTGCCACCCCTTTCCTATGTTACTTTAACATTGTGCCAGTGACACACCTCTCTCTAATGGACATGGGTAACCTGTAAGTGGTTAATCTCCCAGCCCCATGCTTACACTTATCAAGGGTATCAGAACTTATCAGAGATCTGGGATACAATGGCTAGGCTTAAAAAGGCTCTTGTGGTTGTTAGGTTCAAGCTCAAACAGTGGATCAGGATGTTGTGTGTGTCTGTTTTTTAGCCTAAGTTCACGAAATAAAGAAATAGGCACATGCTAAATGTATGTGTTTTCTTGTTAACTGGACAAACAGTACTTGCCTTTGGACTTTTGCTGAAATAAAAAAAATGGTTTGATTTCACAGCAATCGCATCTTTTTGTGCACTCAAATCTTTTTGTACAATTGACTTGTGTTTCGCATATCGCAAATATTACCTTGTGTTATGGTGGCATCTTTCAATCAAACGGTGGGTGGTGCAGTCAAAATGCTCGCAGGCGGGGTTTGGGCGGGGCTTGCTACTGTGCATCTGGTGGGTTAATACACTTCAATTTCGCCCATCAATAAGTCAAATGGCATCAGAAATACTCAGATTACCCTTCTCCTTATAAAATGTTTTGATGTTCTGGTAAATCACTAAAGATTACAGTCAGTCTGTATTGTCAGTCATTAGAGTTTCATCCCTCTTATCCTGTAGGAAATCCATGCTGTTAAAAATGTGGTCATTGTCTTACTAAAGTGAATTAAGATTAATATTTAAAAGTTATACCTGATTTTGGAGTTGTAAGGACTATGGTGGTCAGTAGTCTAGTATGAACCTACAAACCTACTACTTATGCACAAAACATGGCACAGCAATACACTGAATGCATGATTCATACTTATTTCTTCCTGCAACATAGTTTCATAGTTTCATAGTTTAGTACTAGGCTATCTGCCCTGGGGCATTTGTAAGCCTAGCCATAGTGATGTGGCTTTCGCCACCCCATAAAATGGTACAAAATGCACAGAATAGATTTAGAATACTGTGCCTCTGTCTAGTAGTGACACAGTGAAGGTCCCCTTATATAATAGAATTAGTTTACTGTGCCCCTGTCTAGTAGTGACACAGATGTGACCCCTGGGGTAAACTTACAATCTCCCATCCACTCATCAAGATTTCTCTTGAAGAGAGTCAGTGAGGGGCTCTGCCTAACATGAACTGGGATCTTGTTCCAGAGCATGGGAAGTCTCTGGGTTATGAATCTATCCCCTCCAGCATGTCCTATTCATACTTGAGCCGAGGTTTAAGTCTTTAGCTCTCATGGTTCTGATGGATATGGATTTTTTGAGGTGGAGCATGTCCATCAGTTCCTGATTGGACATGGCCTTGTACATCAGGCAGATATCACCTCTGAGCAGGCAGTATGCTACTGAATAGAGCTGGAGTTCCCTTAGTCTGGAAGAATAAGACATATGTTGGAGACCCTTGATCCTCTTGGTGAGGTACTTTTGTGGTCTCTCCAGCTGTTGCAAATGCCGGGTGAGGTACATACCAAATGGGGCATTGTACTCAATCATGGGTCTGATGAGGGAGGAGTATAGGGGTACAATGACATCCTTGGATCTGGATGTGAATCCCTTCATGATGAGGTGTGCAAGGTAGAATGTTTTTCTAACCATTTTGGCAACATGGGTGTCAAATGAGAGGTCGCTGTCGACTTGGGTCCCTAGGTCTCTGATTACTTTTTCCGTACTCAGTGGGTTGCTGTCTATGTGATAATTTGTGGGCACTTTGTTTTTCCCAAAGGGGATGACTATACATTTTTTGGCATTTAGTTTAAGGCCATGACTCCGGCACCAGTTGTCCGTTTCTGTGAGGCCTTTTTGTAGGATGTATGTGTCCGCTGGTGTATCGACTATGGCGCCTAGTTTGCAGTCATCTGCGAACTTTTTCAGCCACAACCCTCCCATGTTTGCTTTAACATCTGAGAAATAAATGCTGAACAAGAGGGGTCCCAGGACAGATCCCTGTGGGACACCACTTGTGACTGGCTTTGAGTCTGACATTGCTCCAGCGATTTTAACTTTATGGGTTCTGTCCTTTAGCCAGTTTGCAACCCATCTAGTGACATAAGGATTTACATTTAAGCTGTTGAGCTTATCTATGATGCCTGAGTGGGGTATTGTATCGAAGGCCTTAGCCACGTCCAGGTAGGCTGTATGGACTGCTTTGCCCTCATCAATGGCTCTAGTGACTGTTTCGAAAAAGTCAACCAGGTTCAAAAGGCAGGATCTGCCCTTTACAAAGCCAAACTGGGTGGGGTCAAGTGTCTGTAGGTCCCCAATGTCTCTGTTTATGAGTTCCATAATGATTCTTTCCATAGCTTTGCAGACCAGGCTGGTTAAGCTTATGGGGCGGTAGTTCCCAGGGTCTGTAGAGGTACCCCCTTTGTGGAGTGGGACCACTGTTGCTGTACGCCAGTATTCAGGTACATATCCTGTAGTAAGGCTAAGGTTAAATAGCATTTTTATGTGCGGGTTTAGCTCCTCTTGGAGTTCACGTAGCACACAACCCGGGATACCGTCAGGTCCCATTGATGCTGTGTTTTTAGCTTTGCTGAGGGCGGCTCTCACCTGGACATCTGAGATGACAGGGAGATTACATTCAGCTGGGATAAGTATTTCTTCTTTTGGGGGTGAGGGAGGGGAAAAATTTGCACTGAACCTGTCAGTCAGAATGTTGGCAATATCTGTGGGTTCAGTGTATTTCTTGTTGTTGTGAACTAACTCTGAGCATATCTGAGGGTTTCCGCCCAGGTTTCTAACATAGCTGAAGAAGGCTTTGTGGTTATCTTTAGTGTCCCTAGCGATTTGTCTCTCAAAGTTGGCCTTGGATGTTTTTATGAGAGAACGTAGTTTTCTGCTAGTGTTGATCAGAGATGTCTTCCCTTTATGGGATTTTGCTCTGTCGTGCAGTAGCTTCCTTCTTTTGTTATACAATTTGTTAATGGCTGAGGTCCACCAGACAGGACGCTTGCCTTTGGTGGAGAGGGACTTGGATTTATTTGGGATTGCATGATCCATGCATTCTTGGAGATGTCCATAGAAAGCATTTGTGAAGGATTCAGCATTGTGGGATGTGGTATCCACTGGCCCAGTGGGCTTAAAGGATACCATCTCAGTCTTAAGAAGAGTGAAGTCTGCTTTTGAGAAGTTTTTCACTGTGGTCTTTTGTGCTGGGGGTGGAGGTGGGATATGTATATCCAGGGTGATTAGTTTGTGGTCAGATCTCACTAGTGAGGGGTATACCTCCGGTGTGGAGCATTTTGTCCCCATGTTTGTGATGATCAGGTCTAGTATATTATCTCCCCTAGTGGGAGAGGTGACTAGTTGTTCCAGTGCATTTGAATTTATGAATTCCAGGAACCTTTGGGCTAGGGTGTTAGGGCTAGAATAATGTACCCAATCTATGTTAGGGTAGTTGAAGTCTCCCATTATGATGGTATTTTGTGATACATTCATATCCTCCAATGTCTTCAGGAAGGCTGAGTGGGTTTCCTGAGATTGGGAGGGTGGTCTGTAACAAGCTACCAGTTGTATAGCAGTTTTGCCTATGGTTAGTTGCACCTGTATGGTCTCCGATGCTTTATGTGTTGCTACTAACCTGGAGGTGTGGGTGTCCTTGATGAATATGGACACTCCCCCTCCCTTTGTGGTTCGGCCCGTGTTTTGGGGCCGAAAAGCATGATACGAGGTATAGCCTGGAAGCACTGGGGTGCTCTCAGGAGCCTTGAACCAGGTTTCAGTTACTGCACAGACGTCGATGTTCTCCATACTGAGGAGTGCATCGAGTGCCTGCATCTTGAGATTTAGACTTCTGGCGTTGAGCAGCATTACCCTTAGTTTTTTCCATTTTTGTTATCTAAGGAGGTGGGTTTGTCTTTTGAGCCTTGCCTAAAAAAGGCACTATGGGGGTGGCAAGAGCCTTAGCCAATATCCAGAAGCCCAGTGGTGACAGGTGCAAGCCGTCCCTTGCGAAGCAGCGTGGCTTGTCCAACATGTCATCCCAGGCAGGCAGACATTGGATCCCCTTAGAATGACACCAGTACTTGAGCCAATTATTAAAGCTGATCATCTTGTCTTTGTATTGTGGCATCATTCTTGGTGAGGGCAAGATGCTGCTAGGGTCAGGGTCATACCAGCCTGGGCTACATAATCAGAGAGCTCCTCTATGTCTCTTTTCATGTAGTCCAGGGAGGTAATGCTTCAGGTCATTCACGCCAGCATGGACAATGACGGAGTCATATTTGTACTTGCTTTGGAGTGACCTGAGTGCGTGTGTTATGTGGCGGATCCTAGCTCCCGATAGGCAGCTCACAGTCACCCTCTCCTTGTTCAGCCTGGTAAGCGGGACATCAGTGTGTCTGACTATAGAGTCACCTATTACTAGTGTATCAGGCATGGTGTTTGGCCTTAAGGGCTGTGATTGATTGACACACTGATTTATTGAAGTATGTGTTGCATGTGTTTTGTTTTGAGGTGGTGGATTTTTGGATGTCTGCTTAGGGAGCCTCTGTTGTTTTGGTAAGTTATTTATTAGAGCCTCCGAGTATGTCTTTGTGTTTTTATGTGTTTGGTTTACAGTTGTGGTAGGTCTATGTGGGACTGGGTTTGCTGTGTGTGTGGTTACCATCTCCTCCTGTCTGGTCATGCCAGCCCTGAGTTGAGAGAGTTCAGCCTCCAGTTTGGCTATATAGTTGCATCTCTCACATGTATTTGTGTTTGTTGGGAGGAGGAGAGGGTTGTCTGTGTACATGAGACAATTGTAGCATTGTCTCAAGATACCCAGATTAATCAGCTGAACTGGAGAGGACGCCAGTACTCTACCACTCGACATGCTAGAACAGTATAAAGGAGTGCTGTGCCTTTAAGGGAAGTGGATATTCACAGGGGTGGTAGGTGGATGTAGTGCTTACTTAGTATGAGAGTGCTTACTTAGTAGAGAAGTTTTAAGAACAAGTGCTAGGCTTATAATATATCGAGTAGTCTGATTATACTAAGAGTAGAGCTTCCTTAAGGGAAAATTTGAACAGCAGACTTGGCAGAGCCAGAAGAAGTTTAACCTTGTTTAACCGGTGCTGCGCTATGCGCACAACCGTGTAAATGCGGATTTCAAACAGGGAACTTCAAAAGAGCTAGAAATGGTCCAAAACAACCAATTACTACAGCTCTTGTGCTGAGGTCACTTCCTACAGGGACAGGTAGGCTGCTCAAGGCTCCCCACTCCCACTGGTGAGCAAAGAAACTTCCTTCTATCCAAGTAAGGTAATGGACAACACAGGAACTACACCACAGCCCAGAATACAGCAAAGCCTGTAAACTGGTCTAAACTAGTCGAGGAGAGGGGGGAAAACAAGGATTATTTTTTTTTTTTGTTTTTAGATAGAGACACACAGAAAATGCAGAAACAGTAATAAATCAGTTACACAGGCTAGCACACTTTAGTGGGCAGCCTCAACAGTTAAATTAAACAAACAAACAACAAACTTTCGATCAAATTCGACTAAAATGTAACTTTTAAGTGCAGATATTAAATAATGCAGCAAACAGCTAAAAAACAGTTTACGCTTGTTTAGGGTAAGCTAGAGAAGGTATTTCAATTAAAAAAACAGCAAAGATACTTAAATCCAGAAAGTAGTCGATTTTCTGAGTTCTCTGTAGCTAGGACCACTCTGCAGGACCACGAGGAGCTTGTCTGAGTAGTATAGCCAGAAAAAAATGCCCAGAGGCGGATTTTAAACAGGGAACTTCAAAAGAGCTAGAAATGGTCCAAAACAACCAATTACTACAGCTTTTGTGCTGAGGTCACTTCCTACAGGGACAGGTAGGCTGCTCAAGGCTCCCCACTCCCACTGGTGAGCAAAGAAACTTCCTTCTATCCAAGTAAGGTAATGGGCAACACAGGAACTACACAACAGCCCAGAATACAGCAAAGCCTGTAAACTGGTCTAAACTAGTCGAGGAGAGGCGGGAAAACAAGGATTATTTTTTTTTTTTATTTTAGATAGAAACACACAGAAAATGCAGAAACAGTAATAAATCAGTTACACAGGCTAGCACACTTTAGTGGGCAGCCTCAACAGTTAAATTAAACAAACAAACAACAAACTTTCGATCAAATTCGACTAAAATGTAACTTTTAAGTGCAGATATTAAATAATGCAGCAAACAGCTAAAAAACAGTTTAAGCTTGTTTAGGGTAAGCTAGAGAAGGTATTTCAAGTATAAAAACAGTAAAGATACTTAAATCCAGAAAGTAGTCACTTTTCTGAGTTCTCTGTAGTTAGGACCCTCTGCAGGACCACGAGGAGCTTGTCTGAGTAGTATAGCCAGAAAAAAATGCCCAGAGGCGGATTTTAAACAGGGAACTTCAAAAGAGCTAGAAATGGTCCAAAACAACCAATTACTACAGCTTTTGTGCTGAGGTCACTTCCTACAGGGACAGGTAGGCTGCTCAAGGCTCCCCACTCCCACTGGTGAGCAAAGAAACTTCCTTCTATCCAAGTAAGGTAATGGACAACACAGGAACTACACCACAGCCCAGAATACAGCAAAGCCTGTAAACTGGTCTAAACTAGTCGAGGAGGCGGGAAAACAAGGATTATTTTTTTGTTTTTTTTGTTTTTAGATAGAAACACACATAAAATGCAGAAACAGTAATAAATCAGTTACACAGGCTAGCACACTTTAGTGGGCAGCCTCAACAGTTAAATTAAACAAACAAACAACAAACTTTCGATCAAATTCGACTAAAATGTAACTTTTAAGTGCAGATATTAAATAATGCAGTAAACAGCTAAAAAACAGTTTAAGCTTGTTTAGGGTAAGCTAGAGAAGGTATTTCAAGTAAAAAAACAGCAAAGATACTTAAATCCATAAAGTAGTCACATTTCTGAGTTCTCTGTAGCTAGGACCACTCTGCAGGACCACGAGGAGCTTGTCTGAGTAGAATAGCCAGAAAAAAATGCCCAGAGGCGGATTTTAAACAGGGAACTTCAAAAGAGCTAGAAATGGTCCAAAACAACCAATTACTACAGCTCTTGTGCTGAGGTCACTTCCTATAGGGACAGGTAGGCTGCTCAAGGCTCCCCACTCCCACTGGTGAGCAAAGAAACTTCCTTCTATCCAAGTAAGGTAATGGACAACACAGGAACTACACCACAGCCCAGAATACAGCAAAGCCTGTAAACTGGTCTAAACTAGTCAAGGAGAGGCGGGAAAACAAGGATTATTTTTTTGTTTTTTTTGTTTTTAGATAGAAAGACACAGAAAATGCAGAAACAGTAATAAATCAGTTACACAGGCTAGCACACTTTAGTGGGCAGCCTCAACAGTTAAATTAAACAAACAAACAACAAACATTCGATCAAATTCGACTAAAATGTAACTTGTAAGTGCAGATATTAAATAATGCAGCAAACAGCTAAAAACAGTTTAAGCTTGTTTAGGGTAAGCTAGAGAAGGTATTTCAAGTAAAAAAACAGCAAAGACACTTAAATCCAGAAAGTAGTCGCTTTTCTGAGTTCTCTGTAGCTAGGACCACTCTGCAGGACCACGAGGAGCTTGTCTGAGTAGAATAGCCAGAAAAAAATGCCCAGAGGCGGATTTTAAACAGGGAACTTCAAAAGAGCTAGAAATGGTCCAAAACAACCAATTACTACAGCTCTTGTGCTGAGGTCACTTCCTACAGGGACAGGTAGGCTGCTCAAGGCTCCCCACTCCCACTGGTGAGCAAAGAAACTTCCTTCTATCCAAGTAAGGTAATGGACAACACATGAACTACACCACAGCCCAGAATACAGCAAAGCCTGTAAACTGGTCTAAACTAGTCGAGGAGAGGGGGGAAAACAAGGATTATTGTTTTGTTTTTTTTGTTTTTAGATAGAGACACACAGAAAATGCAGAAACAGTAATAAATCAGTTACACAGGCTAGCACACTTTAGTGGGCAGCCTCAACAGTTAAATTAAACAAACAAACAACAAACTTTCGATCAAATTCGACTAAAATGTAACTTTTAAGTGCAGATATTAAATAATGCAGCAAACAGCTAAAAAAACAGTTTAAGCTTGTTTAGGGTAAGCTAGAGAAGGTATTTTAAGTAAAAAAACAGCAAAGATACTTAAATCCAGAAAGTAGTCGCTTTTCTGAGTTCTCTGTAGCTAGGACCACTCTGCAGGACCACGAGGAGCTTGTCTGAGTAGTATAGCCAGAAAAAAATGCCCAGAGGTGGATTTTAAACAGGGAACTTCAAAAGAGCTAGAAATGGTCCAAAACAACCAATTACTACAGCTCTTGTGCTGAGGTCACTTCCTACAGGGACAGGTAGGCTGCTCAAGGCTCCCCACTCCCACTGGTGAGCAAAGAAACTTCCTTCTATCCAAGTAAGGTAATGGACAACACAGGAACTACACCACAGCCCAGAATACAGCAAAGCCTGTAACCTGGTCTAAACTAGTCGAGGAGAGGCGGGAAAACAAGGATTATTTTTTTGTTTTTTTTGTTTTTAGATTGAAACACACAGAAAATGCAGAAACATTAATAAATCAGTTACACAGGCTAGCACACGTTAGTGGGCAGCCTCAACAGTTAAATTAAACAAACAAACAACAAACATTCGATCAAATTTGACTAAAATGTAACTTGTAAGTGCAGATATTAAATAATGCAGCAAACAGCTAAAAAAACAGTTTAAGCTTGTTTAGGGTAAGCTAGAGAAGGTATTTCAAGTAAAAAAACAGCAAAGATACTTAAATCCAGAAAGTAGTCGCTTTTCTGAGTTCTCTGTAGCTAGGATCACTCTGCAGGACCACGAGGAGCTTGTCTGAGTAGAATAGCCAGAAAAAAATGCCTAGAGGCGGATTTTAAACAGGGAACTTCAAAAGAGCTAGAAATGGTCCAAAACAACCAATTACTACAGCTCTTGTGCTGAGGTCACTTCCTACAGGGACAGGTAGGCTGCTCAAGGCTCCCCACTCCCACTGGTGAGCAAAGAAACTTCCTTCTATCCAAGTAAGGTAATGGACAACACATGAACTACACCACAGCCCAGAATACAGCAAAGCCTGTAAACTGGTCTAAACTAGTCGAGGAGAGGGGGGAAAACAAGGATTATGTTTTTGTTTTTTTTGTTTTTAGATAGAGACACACAGAAAATGCAGAAACAGTAATAAATCAGTTACACAGGCTAGCACACTTTAGTGGGCAGCCTCAACAGTTAAATTAAACAAACAAACAACAAACTTTCGATCAAATTCGACTAAAATGTAACTTTTAAGTGCAGATATTAAATAATGCAGCAAACAGCTAAAAAAACAGTTTAAGCTTGTTTAGGGTAAGCTAGAGAAGGTATTTCAATTAAAAAAACAGCAAAGATACTTAAATCCAGAAAGTAGTCACTTTTCTGAGTTCTCTGCAGCTAGGACCACTCTGCAGGACCACGGGGAGCTTGTCTGAGTAGTATAGCCAGAAAAAAATGCCCAGAGGTGGATTTTAAACAGGGAACTTCAAAAGAGCTAGAAATGGTCCAAAACAACCAATTACTACAGCTCTTGTGCTGAGGTCACTTCCTACAGGGACAGGTAGGCTGCTCAAGGCTCCCCACTCCCACTGGTGAGCAAAGAAACTTCCTTCTATCCAAGTAAGGTAATGGACAACACAGGAACTACACCACAGCCCAGAATACAGCAAAGCCTGTAAACTGATCTAAACTAGTCGAGGAGAGGCGGGAAAACAAGGATTATTTTTTGTTTTTTTTGTTTTTAGATTGAAACACACAGAAAATGCAGAAACAGTAATAAATCAGTTACACAGGCTAGCACACTTTAGTGGGCAGCCTCAACAGTTAAATTAAACAAACAAACAACAAACATTCGATCAAATTCGACTAAAATGTAACTTGTAAGTGCAGATATTAAATAATGCAGCAAACAGCTAAAAAAACAGTTTAAGCTTGTTTAGGGTAAGCTAGAGAAGGTATTTCAAGTAAAAAAACAGCAAAGATACTTAAATCCAGAAAGTAGTCGCATTTCTGAGTTCTCTGTAGCTAGGACCACTCTGCAGGACCACGAGGAGTTTGTCTGAGTAGAATAGCCAGAAAAAAATGCCCAGAGGCGGATTTTAAACAGGGAACTTCAAAAGAGCTAGAAATGGTCCAAAACAACCAATTACTACAGATCTTGTGCTGAGGTCACTTCCTACAGGGACAGGTAGGCTGCTCAAGGCTCCCCACTCCCACTGGTGAGCAAAGAAACTTCCTTCTATCCAAGTAAGGTAATGGACAACACAGGAACTACACCACAGCCCAGAATACAGCAAAGCCTGTAAACTGGTCTAAACTAGTCAAGGAGAGGCGGGAAAACAAGGATTATTTTTTGTTTTTTGTTTTAGATAGAAACACACAGAAAATGCAGAAACAGTAATAAATCAGTTACACAGGCTAGCACACTTTAGTGGGCAGCCTCAACAGTTAAATTAAACAAACAAACAACAAACATTCGATCAAATTCGACTAAAATGTAACTTGTAAGTGCAGATATTAAATAATGCAGCAAACAGCTAAAAAAACAGTTTAAGCTTGTTTAGGGTAAGCTAGAGAAGGTATTTCAAGTAAAAAAACAGCAAAGATTCTTAAATCCAGAAAGTAGTCGCTTTTCTGAGTTCTCTGTAGCTAGGACCACTCTGCAGGACCACGAGGAGCTTGTCTGAGTAGAATAGCCAGAAAAAAATGCCCAGAGGCGGATTTTAAACAGGGAACTTCAAAAGAGCTATAAATGGTCCAAAACAACCAATTACTACAGCTCTTGTGCTGAGGTCACTTCCTACAGGGACAGGTAGGCTGCTCAAGGCTCCCCACTCCCACTGGTGAGCAAAGAAACTTCCTTCTATCCAAGTAAGGTAATGGACAACACATGAACTACACCACAGCCCAGAATACAGCAAAGCCTGTAAACTGGTCTAAACTAGTCGAGGAGAGGGGGGAAAACAAGGATTATTTTTTTGTTTTTTTTTTTGTTTTTAGATAGAGACACACAGAAAATGCAGAAACAGTAATAAATCAGTTACACAGGCTAGCACACTTTAGTGGGCAGCCTCAACAGTTAAATTAAACAAACAAACAACAAACTTTCGATCAAATTCGACTAAAATGTAACTTGTAAGTGCAGATATTAAATAATGCAGCAAACAGCTAAAAAAACAGTTTAAGCTTGTTTAGGGTAAGCTAGAGAAGGTATTTCAAGTAAAAAAAACAGCAAAGATACTTAAATCCAGAAAGTAGTCGCATTTCTGAGTTCTCTGTAGCTAGGACCACTCTGCAGGACCACGAGGAGCTTGTCTGAGTAGAATAGCCAGAAAAAAATGCCCAGAAGCGGATTTTAAACAGGGAACTTCAAAAGAGCTAGAAATGGTCCAAAACAACCAATTACTACAGATCTTGTGCTGAGGTCACTTCCTACAGGGACAGGTAGGCTGCTCAAGGCTCCCCACTCCCACTGGTGAGCAAAGAAACTTCCTTCTATCCAAGTAAGGTAATGGACAACACAGGAACTACACCACAGCCCAGAATACAGCAAAGCCTGTAAACTGGTCTAAACTAGTCAAGGAGAGGCGGGAAAACAAGGATTATTTTTTTGTTTTTTTTGTTTTTAGATAGAAACACACAGAAAATGCAGAAACAGTAATAAATCAGTTACACAGGCTAGGACACTTTAGTGGGCAGCCTCAACAGTTAAATTAAACAAACAAACAACAAACATTCGATCAAATTCGACTAAAATGTAACTTGTAAGTGCAGATATTAAATAATGCAGCAAACAGCTAAAAAACAGTTTAAGCTTGTTTAGGGTAAGCTAGAGAAGGTATTTCAAGTAAAAAAACAGCAAAGATACTTAAATCCAGAAAGTAGTCGCTTTTCTGAGTTCTCTGTAGCTAGGACCACTCTGCAGGACCATGAGGAGCTTGTCTGAGTAGAATAGCCAGAAAAAAATGCCCAGAGGCGGATTTTAAACAGGGGACTTCAAAAGAGCTAGAAATGGTCCAAAACAACCAATTACTACAGCTCTTGTGCTGAGGTCACTTCCTACAGGGACAGGTAGGCTGCTCAAGGCTCCCCACTCCCACTGGTGAGCAAAGAAACTTCCTTCTATCCAAGTAAGGTAATGGACAACACATGAACTACACCACAGCCCAGAATACAGCAAAGCCTGTAAACTGGTCTAAACTAGTCGAGGAGAGGGGGGAAAACAAGGATTATTTTTTTTGTGTTTTTTTTGTTTTTAGATAGAGACACACAGAAAATGCAGAAACAGTAATAAATCAGTTACACAGGCTAGCACACTTTAGTGGGCAGCCTCAACAGTTAAATTAAACAAACAAACAACAAACTTTCGATCAAATTCGACTAAAATGTAACTTTTAAGTGCAGATATTAAATAATGCAGCAAACAGCTAAAAAACAGTTTAAGCTTGTTTAGGGTAAGCTAGAGAAGGTATTTCAATTAAAAAAACAGCAAAGATACTTAAATCCAGAAAGTAGTCACTTTTCTGAGTTCTCTGTAGCTAGGACCACTCTGCAGGACCACGAGGAGCTTGTCTGAGTAGTATAGCCAGAAAAAAATGCCCAGAGGCGGATTTTAAACGGGGAACTTCAAAAGAGCTAGAAATGGTCCAAAACAACCAATTACTACAGCTTTTGTGCTGAGGTCACTACCTACAGGGACAGGTAGGCTGCTCAAGGCTCCCCACTCCCACTGGTGAGCAAAGAAACTTCCTTCTATCCAAGTAAGGTAATGGACAACACAGGAACTACACCACAGCCCAGAATACAGCAAAGCCTGTAAACTGGTCTAAACTAGTCGAGGAGAGGCGGGAAAACAAGGATTTTTTTTTGTTTTTTTTTTTTTAGATAGAAACACACAGAAAATGCAGAAACAGTAATAAATCAGTTACACAGGCTAGCACACTTTAGTGGGCAGCCTCAACAGTTAAATTAAACCAACAAACAACAAACTTTAGATCAAATTCGACTAAAATGTAACTTTTAAGTGCAGATATTAAATAATGCAGTAAACAGCTAAAAAACAGTTTAAGCTTGTTTAGGGTAAGCTAGAGAAGGTATTTCAAGTAAAAAAAACAGCAAAGATACTTAAATCCAGAAAGTAGTCGCATTTCTGAGTTCCCTGTAGCTAGGACCACTCTGCAGGACCACGAGGAGCTTGTCTGAGTAGAATAGCCGGAAAAAAATGCCCAGAGGCGGCTTTTAAACAGGGAACTTCAAAAGAGCTAGAAATGGTCCAAAACAACCAATTACTACAGATCTTGTGCTGAGGTCACTTCCTACAGGGACAGGTAGGCTGCTCAAGGCTCCCCACTCCCACTGATGAGCAAAGAAACTTCCTTCTATCCAAGTAAGGTAATGGACAACACAGGAACTACACCACAGCCCAGAATACAGCAAAGCCTGTAAACTGGTCTAAACTAGTCAAGGAGAGGCGGGAAAACAAGGATTTTTTTTTGTTCTTTTTGTTTTTAGATAGAAAGACACAGAAAATGCAGAAACAGTAATAAATCAGTTACACGGGCTAGCACACTTTAGTGGGCAGCCTCAACAGTTAAATTAAACAAACAAACAACAAACATTCGATCAAATTCGACTAAAATGTAACTTGTAAGTGCAGATATTAAATAATGCAGCAAACAGCTAAAAAACAGTTTAAGCTTGTTTAGGGTAAGCTAGAGAAGGTATTTCAAGTAAAAAAACAGCAAAGATACTTAAATCCAGAAAGTAGTCACTTTTCTGAGTTCTCTGTAGCTAGGACCACTCTGCAGGACCACGAGGAGCTTGTCTGAGTAGAATAGCCAGAAAAAAATGCCCAGAGGCGGATTTTAAACAGGGAACTTCAAAAGAGCTAGAAATGGTCCAAAACAACCAATTACTACAGCTCTTGTGCTGAGGTCACTTCCTACAGGGACAGGTAGGCTGCCCAAGGCTCCCCACTCCCACTGGTGAGCAAAGAAACTTCCTTCTATCCAAGTAAGGTAATGGACAACACAGGAACTACACCACAGCCCAGAATACAGCAAAGCCTGTAAACTGGTCTAAACTAGTCAAGGAGAGGCAGGAAAACAAGGATTATTTTTTTTTTTTTGTTTTTAGATAGAAACACACAGAAAATGCAGAAACAGTAATAAATCAGTTACACGGGCTAGCACACTTTAGCGGGCAGCCTCAACAGTTAAATTAAACAAACAAACAACAAACTTTCGATCAAATTCGACTAAAATGTAACTTTTAAGTGCAGATATTAAATAATGCAGCAAACAGCTAAAAAAACAGTTTAAGCTTGTTTAGGGTAAGCTAGAGAAGGTATTTCAAGTAAAAAAACAGCAAAGATACTTAAATCCAGAAAGTAGTCGCTTTTCTGAGTTCTCTGTAGCTAGGACCACTCTGCAGGACCAAGAGGAGCTTGTCTGAGTAGAATAGCCAGACAAAAATGCCCAGAGGCGGATTTTAAACAGGGAACTTCAAAAGAGCTAGAAATGGTCCAAAACAACCAATTACTACAGCTCTTGTGCTGAGGTCACTTCCTACAGGGACAGGTAGGCTGCCCAAGGCTCCCCACTCCCACTGGTGAGCAAAGAAACTTCCTTCTATCCAAGTAAGGTAATGGACAACACAGGAACTACACCACAGCCCAGAATACAGCAAAGCCTGTAAACTGGTCTAAACTAGTCAAGGAGAGGCGGGAAAACAAGGATTATTTTTTTTGTTTTTTTTGTTTTTAGATAGAAACACACAGAAAATGCAGAAACAGTAATAAATCAGTTACACGGGCTAGCACACTTTAGCGGGCAGCCTCAACAGTTAAATTAAACAAACAAACAACAAACTTTCGATCAAATTAGACTAAAATGTAACTTTTAAGTGCAGATATTAAATAATGCAGCAAACAGCTAAAAAAACAGTTTAAGCTTGTTTAGGGTAAGCTAGAGAAGGTATTTCAAGTAAAAAAACAGCAAAGATACTTAAATCCAGAAAGTAGTCGCTTTCCTGAGTTCTCTGTAGCTAGGACCACTCTGCAGGACCACGAGGAGCTTGTCTGAGTAGTATCTATATTCCAGATACAATATTTGCCGTGAATAATGACAGAATTTAAATAATCTCATACATAATAATGTGCACTAACCTGTAGCATTCTTCAGTAGGCTTGTAATCATGTACCAGAATGTCTTACTGGAGCCATGTTTTTGAGTGAAGCAGGCCGCTGCTTCAATTGAGCCTGCAGGAGAATCTACCCAGTATCTGAGCAATAAAACATGGCCATAATCATTGCCACATACAGCACCAGGAGTTGAAGTGACAAGTCCGGTTTCACAACCCTCAACAAAACTAATTCTAAACTTAAATGTCACTATCCATAACAGGAAAACACAATAAATATTGTATAAAAATGACTAATAAGCCACACTAAAACATTCTATAGTGATCACATCTTCTTAGTTTAACTAAAATCCAGCAGCAGAGTAAAGCAAAAAAAAAAACATGGTAGACTTTCTGGAAAACCAGACTACAAAGCAATTAATGAAACAATAGCAGTTAGCAATGTAAATTACACTCCTCCACTAACACAAACACACACTGGAACTACTGCATGCTCAGAGTGCAGAAAAACTGGCAACTTGTAAAAACTAAACCTATAATACAAACACTATATATAAACCATGCAACATGGAAACAAGAGGTACATCAAATACATACTGTCCACTTAAATTTCTCCAGTAATGAAAACAAACATGAGATGCCATCAGCAATACACAGTTTATATCTGAATCTCCCAAACATAAAAATGTTCACTTACCTGTAATGTCCAAGTGTATAGTATAAATAATAATAGATTCTTAGAGTAGCAACGCACTTATATGACTGAGAGAGGATTCCAAGAAAAATAGTGATCCCTAGAATGTAGACAGAGCAAAAACACATACCAATCCATGATCGGATCTCTCGTCTTCCCAATGGATGTTCCCCAGCCCACAGCAGTGTACAATAATAGCAAAAAAAAAACAAGACAGCAGCATTTGGAAATGGATGTGAGATGATGACAAGACACTAAATAATAGGTTAACAAAATTAAAACCACTTGCATCATCAGACATACTCAGTTCTACAGTTATGTCTACAATAATGCATTAATAGCACAAATAAATGAAAATAACACATTTTCAGTCTTCCACTGTTTCGGCTGAATATCTAACTCCAGGTTAACTTGGTGTTATGAAAAGAAAGCATTTGATAAATATTGCTCCCCTCAAGTGTTCATCTGTGGCACTTCTATATAACTAAGATGATATATACCAGTACTTTTACATTACACGAGTTACCTTTAAGTATCCCACTATACAGCATATATGCTACAAATCTAACTCCCATCTCCCAGCAAACAGTGATATTGTAGAATTTTTAATCACTAAATCTTTAAAAAAAAAAAGAACGAAATTAAAAATAAGACAAAGATTTGAAAAATCTATGTAGATAACTACTCATTCACAGTACAGTTAAAATAGTGAACTTGTAAGATAAATAAATCTATTACTACATAGCAGACTTACTCACCCAGCTGGCCCTTATCACTGGGCTTCCAGGGTGTGCATGTCCCCAACTACTGGTCATCTTGAGCCATCATGTGTAATGAATCCCTGTAATGTCCTTCTGGGTTGGGGCAGCAGTCAGAACATTGATGATCATACCCCACCCTATCCCCAGGTAAGTGTACCCTGCTTGTTTTATATCACATCCCATACCCATACATCTTTGTTTATTTATTCACCCTTTGTTGACTAACTAATCTCGCTAGACACTAGACTAGTGGGCTCTTCTCAATGCAATTATAAGGTGGTATTTCTACAACTAGTGGAAATTTGGCCATGTCCTCAGGGAACGTCCCCTACTCTGTTTGATAAGTGCACTGAGATCTTTTACAACAAGTAAAGCCTACCTCCAACTGAAGCAGATGGACTTCAATTTAATATCTCATCCACAGGATGACCCAAGCAGTAGTGTAGCACCTCCTAATGCTGCACTGCATTGCCAGTGTTCCAATCCCCTGGAGTAGGAATAGATCCCACAGGCTTCTGGTCTTCCAGCAATAAAGGCACATGTGCTACCTGTTACATCATAAGATTTTTTTTTCCTGAGCTGTGTAAAGGATCTTAATTGCCTAGACGTAGCAATGACTAACTTGAGTTTAATGCTACTAGAGGCCAAGAAAGCAAATGTTAGAAAATGGAAATCAAAATCTGTACCACCCATAATGGAAGTTTTGAATAATGAAAGGTGATTCGAACTGGAGGTGGGATTGGCAGAAAAGTGAAGGAGTGCATTTCTTAGAAATAAATGGATTTTGTTAGCACAATACTCAGGTGGACAAGTGCGTTTTAAGGGAAGGGAGGAATTATCAAATGTATGTAATTTTGGAGTGAATGAAAACTGTTAAAAGAAAACATAAGTGTACACTACACAACAATAGTAATGAAAACTGTACCTACAGTTTGTTGCCTTTTCTCAATGTGAGTCCATGTTGCATTTGAAATGTAATAAGGATGTTTAAACCTGTTTAACTTATAGAATGCTGCTTTCTGCTTTTATAATAAAGGTCTTGAATTAAAAAATGGTGTATAAGAGGATGGCTTATGGCCCTGTACGATAAGTTGCCTTCTCAATGCAGGGAGAGTCCTTGATTGGAGCAACAGCAAAGGATAGTGTGCTGCAGCAAAAGAGAACAGACTCCAGGTTTAATGAAGAAATTCAACAATCTTCCATTTGGAATCCAAAAAGATGGAAGTTGTAAGCCTTGGACTGTGTTAAAATTTGTTTGAATTATTGGTGTGACATACAGAAAAGGTCCGTTGTATTGTCTCTGTTCCTGCAATACATAAAAGGAGAGTCTGCACAAGTGTTTTTTCCAATAAACTTTCATTAATGTACAAACCATTAGTCTGTGTGGCATTATTTTATAGTAGTGTGTGTGTGTGTGTGTGTGTGTGTGTGTGTGTGTGTGTGTGTGTGTGTGTGTGTGTGTGTGTGTGTGTGTGTGAGTGCCAGAGAGAGAGAGAGAGTGCAGTTCTATTCTGAGTTTTTGCAAATGCTAGACATTAGCAGAAAAATCATAGGTAAATAGATGTTTACTAGGCTAATGACCACAAGGCCTTTTTAAGCCTAGTCATGCATCCCAAATCTCTGACAAGTTCTGATACCCTTGATAAGTGTTAAGCATGGGCCTGGGAGATTAACCATTTACAGGTTGCCTGTGTCCGTTACAGACATAGGTGTCAAACAAGGGATACATTTCTGGTTTCCCACCCAATTGTCCAAGTTGCATTTGAATTGGGTTAGGGAGGATCTCTGCTTCACATGGATGGGGAGCCTGTTCCATAGACAGGGTAGTCTCTGGAATACATACCTATTTCTCCAGCAGGTCCTATTTATATTACAGGCAAGGTTTAAGTCTTTAGAACAGTAATTCTGGTGCTGTTTGTTTTGTGGATATGCAGGAGGCCCGTCAGAATGGGGTCTGACAATGCCCTGTACGCCAGGCATAGATCTTCCCTCAAAAGTCTGTAATAAATAGAATACAGGGATAGTGCCTTGAGGTAGTCTGCATAGGAAATTTTACTTATGCCCTGTATTCTTTTAGTGAGGAACCTCTGTGGATGTTCCAATTTTTGTATATGCCTGGTTAGGTACATATCAAAGGGAGCATTGTACTTGATAGGTCTGATGAGTGCCGAATACAGTGGAATAATGACTTCCTTGGACTTATATGCCATACTTTTGTTTATAAGTTGCACATCATAGAATGATTTCCTGACCACTGTAGACAAATGATGGTCAAAGACTTGATTACTATCTATGTGTGTCCCTGCATCCCTGATTACTGGGTCAACTCTAGGGGGTGTACTGTCAATTTGATAGTTACCAGGGATGGATGGGTTCCCAACGGATACTATTACGCATTTATTGGCATTTAGCTTTAGTCCATGGCTCTGGCACCAGTTGTTGGTGTGTATCAGCCCCTGCTGGAGAACATTTGTGTCAGTGTGATATTCAATGACATCAGCCAGAGACCACTGAAATTGTCCTTGACTTCTGAGAAGTAAATGCCAAAAAGGAGCGGTCCAAGGACTGATCCCGGAGGGACTCCACTCGTGAATGGCCTCTTTGTAGAGGTGGACTCCCCAATTCTAACTTCTTGGGTCCTGTTTGTTAGCAAGTTGGCCATCCACTGAGTCACATACAGGTTTGTACCTAACCTCTTGAATTTGCCAAAAATGCCCAAGTGGGTTATTCTATCAAATGCCTTGGCCATGTCAAGGTAAGCAATGTGAACAATTCTGCCCTCATCCATTGCTTTGGTGACCTTCTCAAAGAAGTCCACCAGGTTGAGTAGGCATGATCTACCCTTGACAAAACCAAACTGGGTTATATCTAGTGTCTGGAGGTCTACTTTCTCTCTACTGATCATCTCCATGATAATTCTTTAAATGGCTTTACATATAAGACTAGTGAGACTTATGGGTCTGCAGTTTCCAGGGTCTGTAGATGGCCCATCTTTGGGTAAAGGGATGACTACTGCCATTCTCCATTCATGAGGCACAAAGGAGGCTACAGTTTAATAGTAATTCAAAGGCCCTGATAAGTCATGTTTCATGCTATTTTAGAAGGCATCCTGGGATATTGTCTGGGCCGACTGATGCAGTGTTCTTGCTCTTAGAGATAGCAATGAGAACCTGTTCCTAGTAATAGTAGGGGGAGTTATATTTCATGATATTTCCTGAGAGAAGGTTGAGGGGGAGAGAGGGGTAAAGTTGGAGCTGAATTTATCAGCCAGGAGGTTTGCTATATCTTCTGGCTCAGTATAGGTGGCTCTTTTTGCAATGAGCTCTGCACACAACTGTGCATTGCCTTTTGGGTTGCGGACATAGCTACAGAAACTTTTGTGGTTGTCTTTGGCCTGGGAGGCCAAACTTACCTCAAATTTGCCTTCAGTAGAATTTGTCCTCTGTGTTGTTTGTTTACTTGGATTTGATTGCTATTTTCTTGCAGGGTGCTGCACTTCCTATTTTTTGTCACATTTTTCTTCCTTCTGATATACAGCCTATTGAGTTTGTGATTCCACCAGGATGGCTTGTTTTTTGTGTTAGTTCTGTACTTCTTCCTGGTGGGTACAGCTGCCTCATAAATTTCTGCTACCCTTACAAAAATACAGGGTCAATTACTTCCACACCAAATGGTTTTCCCTGATCCCAAGTCCTTTTCAGTGGCCTCAGTTGGAGACAAAATAATGCATGCATGCATACATACATACATACATACATACATAAATAAATAAATAAAGTTGGACTGAAGTTCTAATAATGAAAAAAGTAATCTGTGACAAATGTCACCCACCAGAGAGCATCTGCCATCTTCAAATGGACCAAACCACAACTCAAAATATCAGCTCCTTCTTCCCTATCTCTATTAATTTTAACACAATTCCCAGCTATCTTTACCCCTCCCATACTGCTTTGCACCAAATCCTCCCAAATAGCACCTATGTATTTTGCCTTGTATCTTTTTCTTTTCCCAATTAAACTCTCATCTCTTCCTATTTTGACTATTTCTTCATACTCTAGCCTTTAGTACCACTGTATTATCTACATTCCACAGAAAATACCAGGACAACCTACTTCTCTTCTTGTATAGAAAATACTTGTCACCATTTTTACCCTCCTCCAGCTATCAGAATCCATCATCACTGAATCTCCTGCTGTCCTGCAACTTCTTGTTTCACTCTTCATTTCTTCTTCGCCACTATCAGACTTGTATAAAATACATATACCATTAGTTAATAATGCTACTATTCAGCTTCTCCTCTATCCTTCTCTTTCTACTATGCCATTTTTTCAGCCTACCATAAATCAATAATATCTGACAACATATCACAATTGCGAACGCACACTAGCATTTGCTGTTGTGAATTTGGCATCTTTTTTTCGCTCATACAAATCTTTGAAAACATACTTTTGCATATATGAGTGTCTCACAATGCAGCCACGACATTTTAAAGGTACACTATATATATATATATATATATATATATATATATATATATATATATATATATATATATATATAGATAGATAGATAGATATACATGTGTATATCTATACGTATGTGTGCATTGGATGAACTACATCCCTGGCTAGAAGTCTGTGCTCTAAAGCTTGTTCTTTAACATGATGAGGCTCTCTGCCTGTTGACATGCAGATTCACCTCTGTTTGTGTGATGACTATGCTAATTAGGGTTCAGCTTATTATGGTTTTTTTAATTAATTAATTTATTTATTTGTTTTAAAATTTAATAACCAGATAAGGGAGCTGGTCTACTGATCCTTTTCAGTCATGAGCTGGGTAGAGAAAAGATCTCATATTAATGAAAATATTCTGACAAGATAATAATATAAAAGCATTAATACAAAACACTGGCATGTATATACATATGTTACATCAGTTAGTTCAGTTTGCTGCAAGTCATATCTGTTTACATAAGGAAGTTTCCTGTGCAGCAAGACAGCTGCAGTGTATATACATATGATTGGAAATACTTACAGAATGTAACCGTTTGCAAGAAGTTAGGTAAACATTATTATATAGTCATTAGCCAGTGTCACAGAAATGGATGCAGTTAGATTCTTTATGCAGGATTTGCTTAAACTGTTTTTTGAAAGATCCTAGTGTTATAGAATTTCTCTGTGTAAGGAGTTCCACTTAAAACAGTCCAGTTCTGGAGAGGGTCTTTTTCCCAGAAATATAAACAATGAAAAATTGTATTTATAACTATGTTTATAATGCAACAGTTAAACAGAATACAGTTTTTAAACTAGTAGATACTCATGCATTTTAATAGCATGTTTCTATTCAAAAATTGCATCTCTGAAAACAGGCACACACTGGTTTGTCTAAATAGCTCTTCAGATTAATCTTTTGACTGCAAGTGCGATTGTGTCTACTTGCATGCTTCTAAAGGAGTAGTTTGGTTCCCTGACTTGGAGTACTGTTTTAGGGTGGGGTGAGAGAGGTAACCTTGTGTAAGTGTTTTAAAGATAATAGTACTAAATAAGAAAATGGCTCTGTTGGCAACAGGAAGCCAATGGGCCTTTTCATATAGGTTGCAGTGGGGACCATTTTCAACTGTGAGAATAGCTACTGGCATCCTATGCATGGAAGAAAAGTGCCATCAGAATTACAGTGGCATGGGGCTCCTCAATCCTGACCTCCTTCACTGATGGGAGGATGAAATTAAATAGACATCACCTCTGTACTGTAAGTTGGACACTTTTTTCCCCTCTCACTCTGCCTGTGGGCATTGCAATCTGGCATTCTCCCTTTTTCCTCATGATGTGGTGTTAACTTTTTTTTTTATGTTATCTCTCATTATTATTGCATAAGGGATAGTTGTCTATTACTCTGAAAATGGTTGACCTATAGGGCTGTATCTTGGAGAGCTAAGGCGTAACTAAAGACTAGGACCCCAGATTTCCTTTCAGTCACAGTCAAGGTAAGACACAGAATTCTGGGACTAGGTCATGCAGTTGTTTCTTCATGCAGTTTTTTGAAGTACTAGGAACAGACTCATTATTGTATTACACTGTGATTTTTATCTGTATTTTGCTAATCCCAGATTATTTATGGGGAGCTTGTACGAGCTTTCTCTGAACATGAATGATATGACAAATGTGACGTGGGACAGCTATACTGCATTTTGGAAATTGTTAATATTGCATTTAAACTTAGTTTTAGGACCTCAAAATAAGCAAATATTATTAGTTTTGTTTCTTTTTTGCCATAAACTGTGAACATGTAAGGGATTTGCTAAGTTTAAAATTTCCAACAAATGACAACATATTGTCTTGTTTTGAGCTTTATATTTACTTATTGTTATTTTTGTCTATTATTAGTGATGGTACATTTGTACAATTTGTGTTGTAGTGCAGTTTAAATACCTGTGCTATCACTGCATGTTTTCACAACAGTAGGATCTTATTTTCATAGTTAAATTTTAAAAAGCCCATTTGGATGTGAACTGTATAACACGCTGCAGAAAGATAACATTGAGCTGCCCCAAAATTTGTGAATTTTCATGTCAAGCAATTAAAAACATATTCAGGGATACTAATTAGCTGTTGTTTGGTTCAGCCCTTGAATGAGAAAGCATTACTCTCAATAATGCTGTTAACATGAAGTTAGAAAACGTGTCTGCAACGGACTCTGGCTGTGTTAGTCTGACTGAGATTTAGTCATTTGTTCAGCTGTGTGATAAAGTTTTTTATGCGCATATTTGGCTCTTCTCTCCATTTGATAATATGAAGTTTTATTTTCAAGCCAATAAGGTAAACATTTCAATATTTGGGAATGTTTTAGACTCAAGTCAAAATTGGGTACATCTGGGAACGTTTTTTGCGAGGGAACAGTTAGCTGAATAAACTATTCCTTTAACCTTCTTGGATGAAACTCGTAGCCTGCAATAACTGTTTTCTGAAATAATTTACAGAACTTGAAGAGTTTTCTTGCCTACAGTGAAATATTTAGTAACATAAGTAAATGCACAAATTTGTTTTCCTCTCTTTTTTCTATATTTTACCATTTTGTATTCAACCTAGTCAATGCTCCCCCAAGACTTTGAGACTGTGGTACATGGTGGTTGCTTTGGTACCTTATGGTCTCAAACTATTTGTTGTTGCTAATGCCGACTATGTTATGCTTGGGAGTGAATGTAACATCTTAACGGTCTGCATGACGTTGCTTACAAATGAGTGGCTGCACTGTTAATGGCATAGAAAAAGTTTTCCTTAAGTGCTTTATAGTTTGGGTGCTTGCACAGATAGAGTGACAGGCGAAAAGCAGGGATGTACATGTTAGAACAAGAAACACTGTCAGTCGAAGGGGAAGACAGACAACTGGTAACAAAAGCATAGGGAAGGACCATAGTACAAGTGAAGGTGCAATTGCTGGAGATTGGCAGTCCTTATTCTTTAGTAGATAAAGGCACCCACAAAAACATTTTCCTCTTGTTAATAATCTAAGGAATAAACTATGTATATAGAGAAAGAGAACTAGAAGCTGCTAGCAACCATTTGACACTTGAGTCTTTCACATAGGTGCGCACACATTAATACTCCATCACTATATCAGGTCAAGAAATAAAACATACTAATGAACTTATGTCCAGAGAGACAATGAAAAAGGTGGAAATGGGCAGCTTCTAAGGCAATAACATACTAATATTGCTCTTCCGTTCTTAGAAGTGTGTTAAAATAACAGGCTGTGCATTAGCACGGATTTTCTGAAGTACGTGACATCTGAAACTCGGTTGTCTGCCACACTTCACTATTGCATTCTTTTTTTTTTTTTTTTTTTTTTTTGAATACTGCAAGTTTAATAAGGAATCATGAAAATATAGGGCAATGTCATGGACCTTGCACATAATTAGTTGACTATCAGAAACTTACTACGGAATACTGACTTGCAGCAGGAGTAGCATCAGCTCATTTAGCTGCTCCGTGATCACTGTTTTCAGCTTCTTTAACTTTGAGAGTAAACTGCAGTTCCCGGTTGCCGATCACACCACATTTAATACAATCCAGATTTGCAATTGCACTACAGTGTGATCCAGACACAGGAGCTGGCACTTTCTTTTAACTTTAATTAACTAAAACATGCAATTCCAACTTTTGGATTACATCGCATGCAATATGATCGACTACCGGCAACTGCAGCTTACTTGCTGTTTATAGCGATCCAAAAGAGTTTTTTTTTGTTAGACAAAATTTAAATGCCAGTACCTGTTTGCCGATCGTGTACAGTGCAGACAGGACTGATGACAACTGGCAGCTGCAATTTACAATCAAAGTTAAGCACAAAAAAAAAAGAATCACCAGACATATTCTGACTTGATGCAAAGAATGCCCCCTGAACAACGAAAGCTGCTGATATAAGGAAAATATGTAAACATGTATTCCTAAACACGCAGAAACTGTGAAAAAATGGAGAATATTAAACTCGGAAGTGGAAATACATCCACTTCTTGGAGGAACGCAAAATGGAAAGATAATTCACAGTGGGAAGAGAAACAAGACTGGAACTGAGGGCTTACAGGAACAAAGACATTGTGGGTGGGGAATTTAAGTGACGTACTTAAAGTGGGCGTTAGTTGGTTAGCCTAAAGTTGCACCAGAATTTTAAACACTGGGATTGTCCCTTTAACTAGCCTTATCTGTAAGGCCATTGAACAAATCATCATGGACCCTATAAATAAGGACATAGGTGATCTCCAAACCCTTGATCCGACAATTTTGGTTTTGTCAAAGACAGGTCATGGCTGTTAAACCTGGTAGACTTCTTCAAAAACATCCCCAGAGCCATAAAAAAGGAAATTGTGCATACTGCCTACCTTAAATACACAAAGGCCTTTGACACAGTCCCACATTCGGGCATCATTGATAAACTCTTCCAGTTGAATATCAACCCTTATGTTGTCGGGTGGGTTGCTAACTGGCTCTCCTTCAGATCATACTCAGTCGAAGTTGGGGACTTTACCTTGGCCAGCAGACCTGTCAGCAGTGTAGTTCCACAGGGTTCAGTGCTGGACCCCCTATTGTTTGGAATATACTTCTCAGAAGGTCATGCCAAAATAGACCGGCTGTGGCTGACTAAGTTTGCTGATGACAGCAAATTAGGTGCAATCATTTAATCCCCAAACAATGTCAGTATACTTCAAGAGAGATTTACACCCTGCAAATGAATGATTGGTGCCAAAGCTGTGGACTCAAACTCAGTGCTAAAAAATGCATTGTCCCATTTTGTAAAAATCATATCCCTGCAGACTATCATATAAATAATAATACCCTACATTAACAACTCAGTAGTGAGAGAATTGGGATAACAAGTTGACTGTAGTCTAAAGTTTGACCACAGTGTGTCTACTATAGTGAGAAAGGCATTCTATGTTGCTCACCTCATTAGCAAAGGCATTGCCTCAAGAGTGAAACAGGTCATAACTCCCCTGTTACTCACCCCTCATCAGGCCAACACTCAAGTACAATACTTCCTTTGTATGTACCTTAGCTGGCACCTGCAGCCACTTGAGAGACCTCAGAGATGTCTAACTATGAAAATTACATGGTCTCCACCACGTCATACATTGACAGACTGAAGACACTGTCACAGTACTCAGTAGTATACAGACTACTTAGAGGAGATCTGTGTCTGGCCTACACAGCAATCTCATACCCACACCTAATAGAAATGCTGCACATCCACAAGACAACTGGGATAAGGGTCACTTGTCCCAGGAACCTTAACCTAGCCTGTGACATAAATAGGACCTGCTGGAGAGAGAGATATGTCTCTCAGAGGTTGCCACTCCTCAGGAATAAGATACTAATTCACATCAAACAGAGCCCCTCTATGACACTGTTTAACTGTAGCCTGGATGATTGGATGGGAAACCATAAATTCCTTGCCAGGGATTTCACCTAAGACCTTCCTAGATATGGGCAGCCATTGCTAACTAAGATTTTGAGTTTAGGCTAGATCCTTTATATTGGGTTTCTCTAGTATTATTTTGGGTACACACGGCTAGGGTTATATAAACTTTTGGGTCAGTAGCCTAGTAACCACCTATGAACGTGTCAAGTAAAAGAGTATTCTTGCTTTCAGTCATCTACATTTTGAGAGATGATGATCTTACTTGAGTTGGCACACTCTCAAACTGCACTGCATTTTTTTCAGGATAGCTGTTGCCATGTCCCTGAGAATTTGGTGGGGAGAGGTACTTAAGAGGAAGCAAGCTCAGCAGCAAGTGGCCAAGAGTAATTATATGTAAACATTAATTTGCCATTGCATAGTTGTAGTTCTTCCTGGATATACAAACAGAAGGCAAACAAGGTACTCCCAACTCAAAATTGGACAATGTAAGTATAGTTCAGGCAGGGAGCAATCAGCAAAAAATGTGTAGTGAAGAATGACTGGACATTTTACACTATGTTGCTTTCACAGTGGGCTCAAATCAACAGAGTGGCACTGGAAACAGCACCAGTACTCGTGTGGGTACAAATTCATTCACAGTATCAGTGCATGTATGACAATAACAGATAAGAAATTATTAGGTGGCTTACAAACTGACACTACAGCAGTTTAGAGACACTAGAAAGGTACAAGATTGCCTAGTTGTATGGCTCGTAGCAGTAAAACAATGGAGGACACACACCCTGCTACTGTTAGATGCTGATTAAAACAAGCTGAAGGCAGCATTACACCTGGCAAGCTATCAGCTGGTTGCACAAGGCTATGGGGAGGTAGTGCGAGACTTATAGGACAAACTCCAAAATATATGCATTAGTATTACAACAGATTGTTTTTCATAGCCTGTAGCAGCCATATGTGGATTGTGGAGCACTTAGCTGGTCAAATTAAGAATATTCTAAGGATAAATAGGAATAAACTATGACTGATGAAGAGATGAAGAACCAGTGGCTGACTCCAGACTCAGGGGCCACAGAATGGAATGTAGTACAATGGCTACAACATTACCAAACACTGTGCCTACAATATAGAAGTCCACTCACACAGTTTCATCATAGACTGACAATTAAGAAGGAGCAGTTCTCTGCCATGAGAAGGGTACCCTGTTTACCCAGCTTCAGGTGAGGGCTGTACTGAAGAAAGCAATGGAGTGATGAAGCTTGGACCCTAAACGTATATGTTCAGTTAGATTCCACACTCATTTAGCATAGCGGCAGCTTCTCATGTAAAGTGGGCAAGGACTTTGTGGGAGAACATCAAGAAATCAGGAAGATAGAATTACAATGCTTATGAAAGATAACTGAAAAATAACCTCCTCTACCACACCTAACATTGTTGTCTTTTATTTGCAGAACCTGGGTGTTGCCTCTAGGACACATATTGCACCTTTGATCACTTGGTCTCTTATATATATATATATATATATATATATATATATATATATATATATATATATATATATATCACCTCCTGGAACATGCTGACATTACCTGTGACCTATTGTAGTACAAATGGTGTAACATGTAAAATGTGTGTTAAAGGCAAAATTATCATATTTATACTGATGCCACACAGTTTGCTGAGTTGTACACCCTTCCACAATCCTTACTGTTGCCTGCTATTCATGGTAATTCTTAAATCAAGGGTTCAAATGGCATTTTTGATATGTGCAGTTCTTGCTCTGTATGCTATTCTTCAGCAGACAGACTGTTGTCCATCCATACGACACATGGCCCATTCTACCCTGCTTGACCTCTTACAGCTATGCAACATGCACACCACTATGAACACCCACAACAAAGACTGTAATCTGTTATAGACAAAGAAATGGAACATGGCTGGCACAACAGATTTCTATCCCAAGGAATTCTTTACTTATTGAATCAACTTCCTATGCATGTCAAGCAATCCTAGACATGGTCTGTATTCATTAATATTCTGAATGAATAGCATGGAAATCATAAATTCTCTTTGGGGTATATAGTATGGTACTTCTTGACCATGAAGCTTAACTCCCTCAACAGTGCTTGGGCTTAGCTGGCTATGCTTATTAATGGTCTTTTGAACTGCATGCCTAGTACACACCTATGAACTTATCAACATAATATATATATATATATATATATATATATATATATATATATATATATATACATACATACTTACCAATGTGGATGCTGCATATAGAATATACATGCAGACAAAAACATCAGTTTACTGATGAATGTATTTCTATAAGCCATCTCATTTGAATGTCATTATATGGTCATTAATATATAGTACTGACCACACCAATTATCATACTACAATGACTGTGATACAGATATCTCTGAACTGCAAATACCCTGCATGTCAACACTGACTGCATAGTCTTGCTTTACACACTGTGCTATTTTTCCTTTTAGAATACCCCCTACTGTGTTTTATGTCCTATAAGAGTACCAACTCTATACTCACATAACAAGGTACCTGTAAACAAACATGCAATTGTTTACTTCAGCATGTAATGAAAACAAACAGATGTGTGCTGTACTCTCCAAGGTACCATGAATTAAACTTAACCTCAGTTTGCAATCATTTATTTTTCCCCTTATTTCTTTATTTAGCTGTTTGTTTAATTGTGAGTGTACTTATTAATTGCAGCTTGATAACCATGCAAATGGGAAGCTGACAGACCCTTCTGAGTTACAACCTGAGCTCCATGGTGCAAAAGATAAACCAAAAATTGTAAATAGAATACCACTTTCAGAAGGAATGTCAAACAGTTGGGCGAAATGCAGTAGCGGAATTCAAGCATGATAATAGTTGAACGAATATAAAAAATAGAAATTAGGTCAAACTATAACTACAACTTTGCAGGCAAGAATGGCATTTTTGCTCATGCCTGAAATATGTGTATGTATGTACATATGTAAAATGTATAAGTATAAATAAGCTGTTTAATAGAGTGGCTTTGTTAAGTATAGAAGTATATCTCTATTGTTTGTTAGTTTTATGTGCAATGGTGTTCCTTGAACTAGTGAGCGTGTATTATAGATGTTTTTCAGTGTAGTGATTCATCAGCATTTTTTTTTTGCAACAAAATATCAAACTTGATTTCACTTGTGATTTAGATTGTTTCATTTTCGAACTACTACATCGAAAATATATCTGTGCCTACATATGTTATGAAACAGTCAAATAAATAAAACTATGACTTCACATGGAATGTGTGTCTGCTTGCTTGTTTACTTTATTGTGTGAAATAAATGAAACTGAAATTTCACATGGAATATGTATGTCTCTTTACTTATTTATGTATGCATAAAGTTGTACTGGCTAGTGATAATTAGGCACAAAAAGTCTGTCTAGTCTATAAGAATATACATGCAATAAAAGCAGTTACTTTCTTGTGATTTCATGACATTTCAGTTATAACTCACCTCAGGCTTCGTGCCCACAGAGTGACGCACAGCTACAGTCATCCCACTCCACAATGGGGAATCCACTTTGGATCCCGGGAACTACCGTTCCATCAGTCTGACGAGCTTGATCTGCAAGGCCATGGAACGTATTATCATGGAATTTATAAACAAAGACATTGGCAACACCGGACCCCACCAAGTATGGGTTTGTGAAGGGCCAATCTTGCCTTCTGAACCTGAACGACTTCTTCGAATCAGTCCTCAGAGCCATGGACGAGGGTAAGGTGGTTCACACAATCTACTTGGGCTTCAACAAGGCTTTCGACACTATCCCCCACACTCTGGAATCATAGATAAACCTGCTAAGCTGGGCATTAATCCCTACATCACTCGATAGGTTGCAAACTGGCTTACTGACAGAACACACACTGGAAAAGTAGCCGACTCCAAATCCAGCTCCAGACAAGTGACAAGTGTTGTACCACGGGGTTCTGTCCTGGGACCACTCTTGCTTGGCATCTACTTCTCTGAAGTACAGGCCAACACTAAGGGACTTTGGCTTACAAAGTTCGCAGATGACTGCAAGCTGGAAGCCATTATTGAATCCCCAAATGATGTGGATATACTACAAAAGGGCCTTACCGAAACAGATGCCTGGTGCCAGAGCTATGGGCTCTGGCAAAATGCCAAAAAATGTATAGTTGTCCCCTTTGGGAAAAACCACAAACCTGTGAACTACCACATAGGTGGCAATACACTAAACACTGAAAGTGTGATAAGAGACCTAGGGACACAGGTGGGCAGTGGTCTCACCTTTGATAACCATATAGCCACAACAGTTTAACATGCCGGAGGGATAGGTTCCTGACCCAGAGACTCCCCACACTCCTGAATAGGCTGCCCTTACTTGTCTTCAAGAGGAACCTTGACGACTGGATGTGAGATAGGAAATTCACCCTGGGGATCACATCAGTAGCCCTGCTAGACAGGCGTCCAGGAAAGTAAATATTTGTGGGAAGTAATAGCCATGGAATCATTATGGCTAGGCTTGTATAGGCCCTAGGCCCAATAGCCTAGTACCTACTTATGCACCTATGAACTGAAGGCATACCTCTAAACCTTATAGTGCAGACAGAAAAGCCTTGATAGAAACATTTAGGTGAAATTGAAGTGTATTAACCCACCACCAAGTTTGCGCAGGAATGGGCGTGCCTGCCATGATTGACATGCAGGAGGGCGGGGATTAACAACGGCAATGTGCCGTGATTGACACGCAATGCAAATATAACGGTAAATCCGTGTCATGTATGTAGGGTTACCACCTGTCCCACTTTGTGAGGGACAGTCCCTCTTTGGACAGTTGTGTCCTGACAAAAATTATTAAAAATGGCAAATGTCCTGAGATTGTAGGACATAATTATGTCCCATATTTATTGGTTCATAGATTAGTACTAAGCTAACTGCCCTTGGGAGCCATTTTAAGCCTAGCCAATTATCCCTTGTGAGACTCAAACCCTGAGCCTTGTGTTTGTAAGGCAAACACCTTAACCATTAACCATTAGGCCACCCTCCCAACCATTATGTAATAGTTGCATAAAATAGTTATTTCTGTATCTAAAATACCTAAATGTTACGAGAAACAGAATAAGCAACTAAACTGCTACAAGAATAAGCTTTTATTTAGGCAAAAAAGTAAAGTTCTATCCTTTGTACTGACCGTGGGTATGTGTTGGCCTGTAAAATCTGATGTGTGTCCCGAAAATGTCCCACTTTGACCATTTGAAAAGGTGGCAACCCTACATGTATGGGATTTGTTGGGATAGTGGGTCACCTGTCCAAACACCGACTTATTGTCGTTGTGAGTAATCTGGTGAAGTAAATGAGAATTTTGATCTTGGATCTTGATTGGAATGCCAGTAGCGGGAATTAGAATATGAAGCCTGTTACTCTAGCAACTTCTCAAGCTTATAGGAGCAATATGTAAAATTTGTCCCTGTTTTTGGGCATTTGTCCCTTCCATTAACTTAAGCTTTGTCCAGATTTGTCCCTTCCATTAACTTAAGCTTTGTCTGGATTTCTTGCAGTGACAGGTTGAGAGCTATGCTTATTTGTGAGGATCTTAAGTAGCAGTTCCTTAATATTTTATCCCACACGAGTCCTCCGTTCTCTGTGATATAACCCAATTTATCCTCACGGAGGTAATATATAATTATCGACCTTGGCATGGGTAAGGCCCGACCAAATGGAGAAGATTAATTAATTAATTGCTTATTTCTTTATTTTGTGAACTTAGGCTAAAAAACAGACACCCACAACATCCTGATCCACTGTTTGAGCTTGAACCTAACAACCACAAGGGCCTTTTTAAGCCTATCCATTGCATCCCAAATCTCTGATAAGTTCTGATACCCTTAATAAGTGTAAGCATGGGGCTGGGAGATTTTGTGGGTGTCTGTTTTTTAGCCTAAGTTCAAGAAATAAAGAAATAGGCACATGCTAAATGTATGTGTTTTCTTGTTAACTGCACAAACAGTACTTGCCTTTGGACTTTTGCTGAAATAAAAAAAATGTTTTGATTTCACAGCAATCGCATCTTTTTGTGCACTCAAATCTTTTTGTGCAATTAACTTGTGGTTCGCATATCGCAAATATTACCTTGTGTTATGGTAGCACATTTCAATCAAACGGTGGGCGGTGCAGTCAAAATGCTCACAGGCAGGGTTTTGGCGGGGCTTGATACTGCGCATCTGATGGGTTAATACACTTCAATTTCACCAACATTTGAATGGCTAAAGTAGTTACCAAACTCCAAGATAAAAGAGTAGAGGACAGTAACTTTACTAAAGAGTGTTACACAACAGCATTATGGTACAAGTAGAAGACAGAGTCCATATGACTCGAAGATGACTAGTTACTCCACAGGAAATACCTTATACCACTTATCCCCCTACTGTTAGTAATCAGGTCCTCACTGCCCTCTCCAGAGCTAAACATACTACAGCAATGGGCCCTAATAACATCCAGGGATGCCTCCAAAATAGTTTGATACATGACATGTCAGGCCAACTAGAACCACTATTCAGCCACAGTCTCCAGACAGGCTTCATCCTTAGGGAATGCAAGACTGTAATGGTCATCCCTCTACATAAAGGTGGACCATCAACATACCCATAAGCTGGACTAGTCTTATATGCAAGGCCATGGAAAAGTTATCATGGATCTAATAAATACATTTTAAATCTTGAAACACTGGACCCATCCCAGTTTCATTTCATCAAGGGTAGGTCACACCTACTAAACCCAGTGGACTACTGTGAGAATGCCACTTGAACCATGGATGACTAGCAAAAAAGTTCATATGGCCTACCTCAACCTGGTAAAGGCATTCAACACACTGCCTCACTTAGGTATTATAGACAATCTCAAAAATGTAGACATAAATCACTATGTAACCCGATGGATAGTCAAATGGCTCATGGATAGAACACATGAAGTTAGGCTGGGAGAATACAGCTCCTCAACTAGGCCTGTTACTAGTGGTGTTCCACAGGACTCAGCACTTGGACCTCTCCTGTTTGGAATACACTTCTCCGACGTCATAGCAAATATAGAGGGTCTTTGGGTGACCGAACCTGCAGATGACTGCAAGTTGGGTGCAATGACTGATTCCTCTAAAGATGTAAATATCCTTGAGGAGGGTCTGAGAGACAAGTAACTGGTGCCAGAAATATAGCCTAATACTCAGTTCCAAACAATGCATATGTATACCCTTTGGGAAGTTGACCACCCCTGCAAATTACAACCCTGATAACACTCTCCTAAAAGTAAACCCAGTGGTAAGGGGCTTGAGAACTCAGTGACAGTAACCTGAACTTTGATCACCATGTGTCTATGGTGGTGAGAAAATCCTTCTATGTGTGCCAAGTTATAACTTATGGCTTGGCATCCAGATCTGTGGAGATCATAATCCCACTATACTTAGCCCTCATAAGACCAGTAATCAAATACACTGTACTCTTCAGCATGTACCTGACTGGGCATTTTTAACAACTATAGTGGCCACAGAGAATCCTCATTAAAAGAATACAGGGTGTAAAAAACATGTCTTATCTGGAAAACCCCAAACTCTTGTCCCTGTACTCAGTCTCCTACAGACTACCACAGATCCATCAGATCAATACCCCCCCCCCCTTCGGTACTTCAAAACCCTTCAGAAATAGTTCTTAGCCAAAATCTGTTTCGATAATTGTTCAACCTCAGGATAATGATATTCCTAAATATGAACAAGTTCCTAATTATACCTTACACCTCCTTACTTGCCCTTTTCACTCACTTCCTAACTTTATCTAGATAAAAACAGACACCTACCCAGTTAGACTTTCCTGGTAGTCAAATTTCAGTAGACAAATAACATGTATGACCTTGTCCTTACAAATGCTTCCCCTGCCTACACCCCACTAATATAATACAATACAATCTGATATACAACTTATGATTGCAACAACTACCCTGCCAAAAACCAAAATAAAAATTATACCCAGATAAGGAAATCTGTGGAAATGACTGTCCACCCATACCACAGGAAAATCATCAGACTGAAAAAATAAGAAAGCAATATTACTGGTCATTAACTACTTCATAATGCTCAACTATCCCTGATTTTGCCTCATATTATTACCCTTCTCATTATAAAATGTTTATATCTTCTGGTAAATCACTGAAGACTACAGCTGGTCCATAATGTCAGACATCAGAGTTAGTCTTTACGAAATCCATGTTGATGAAAATCCATTTCCTCTTACTAATGTGAATTAGAGTAATATTTAAAAGTTATACATGATTTTGGACTTGTAAAGACTCTGGTGGTCATTAGTCTAGTATAAACATATGAATCTACTAGTTATGTACAAATCATGGCACAACAATGCACTGAATGCACCAGTCATACTTATTTCTTCCTACAACATGTACTCTAAATTCAAGATTTGACATAAATAATGAAAGAGAATCAAAATAATCTCATAAATAAAAACATACAACTAACCTGTAGCATCCTACAGTCGGCTTGTAAGCATGTACAAGGATGTCTCACTGGAGCCATGTCTATCTAACCTGTAGCATCCTACAGTAGGCGTGTAAGCATGTTACATAAAAACATACAACTAACCTGTAGCATCCTACAGTCGGCTTGTAAGCATGTTACATAAAAACATACAACTAACCTGTAGCATCCTACAGTAGGCGTGTAAGCATGTTACATAAAAACATACAACTAACCTGTAGCATCCTACAGTAGGCGTGTAAGCATGTTACATAAAAACATACAACTAACCTGTAGCATCCTACAGTAGGCGTGTAAGCATGTTACATAAAAACATACAACTAACCTGTAGTATCCTACAGTAGGCGTGTAAACATGTTACATAAAAACATACAACTAACCTGTAGCATCCTACAGTAGGCGTGTAAGCATGTTACATAAAAACATACAACTAACCTGTAGCATCCTACAGTAGGCGTGTAAGCATGTTACATAAAAACATACAACTAACCTGTAGCATCCTACAGTCGGCTTGTAAGCATGTTACATAAAAACATACAACTAACCTGTAGCATCCTACAGTAGGCGTGTAAGCATGTTACATAAAAACATACAACTAACCTGTAGCATCCTACAGTAGGCATGTAAGCATGTTACATAGAAACATACAACTAACCTGTAGCATTCTACAGTAGGCTTGTAAGCATGTTACATAAAAACATACAACTAACCTGTAGCATCCTACAGTAGGCGTGTAAGCATGTTACATAAAAACATACAACTAACCTGTAGCATCCTACAGTAGGCGTGTAAGCATGTTACATAAAAACATACAACTAACCTGTAGCATCCTACAGTAGGCGTGTAAGCATGTTACATAAAAACATACAACTAACCTGTAGCACCCTACAGTAGGCTTGTAAGCATATACAAGAATGTCTCACTGGAGCCATATCTATGTGTGATGTGGGCTGTTCCTTCAATTGAGCCAGCAGAAACAACTACCTAGTATTTGAGCAATAAAACATGGCCATAATCACTTTCACATACAGCACCCCACAGCAAAACTAATTTTAAACTTACTGTCACTATCCACAAAAGGAAAACACAATAAATGTTGTATAAAAAATACATAACTAATAAGCCACACTAAAACCTTCAATAATGACGACATCTTCTCGGTTGAGCTCAAACCCAGCAGAGCAAAGCAAAATGAACATGGCGAACCTCCTAGAAAATAGGACTCCCACGCCATCAGTAAAAAATAGCCAGTATGCAATGGAGATAACATTTCTCTATTAACACAAACACACACCTAAATTACTGCACACTCAGAGTGCTGGAAAACTAGGAACATGTGTATAATTAAACCTATAATACAAAGCTTTACACAATATAAACCATGCAACATGGAAACAAGTACATCAAATACATACTGTCCACTTAAATTTCTCCAGTAATGAAAGCAAAACACAAGAGATGACATCAATAACATGCAGTCTAAATTAGAATCTCGCAAACATAAAAATGTTCACTTACCTACAATGTCCAAGTGTCTAGTATAAACAAGTGCCATTAATTCTTTGAGTAACCATCTCCTACAATGTTAACTGCTTCTCCAGATGGCTTGTACAGACTCCATAGAACAGCTTAACCAGCAGAATAGTGCCATTATCTGTAAAACTTACTTCAAAATTCAAGTCACCTATAGCAAATTGTGACAGTCATTTATAATCCCAATGTCACCAACCACAAAAAGTAAAATTGTTAAAAAAACAGTATTAATTTAGTAAAAAAAGACTGCAATAATCTCTTGTCCAACCTTCCGTTATGACTGTAACTTCCACAACTAAGTAGAATTCTGTAGAAAGTGGCACACATATTATTTCATAAAACAGCATACCCACCCCCAAACAATTAAGCCAAGCCTGGTCTCTCCACATGATGCACCTAGACAATATCTGACTTTACTACTTTGGAATGAATGCATGAATAGATTACACTGGTTAACAGTCAGATAAATGCATATACTGAAATGCGTAAGACATTTTAAAGAGCTCAGGATTTACACCTCTCATTTAATGAAATGAGACTCAACACCAAGCCAGAAACCAATGCACTTAGCACCTCATCAAGTTGAATATGACCATCTTCACCTCTGCTGGCACCCATTGTTTAATCTAATATATCCAAGATCAAAAACGCTTAACAGAAAGCCAAGGATGACTGTAGCAATTTTAGAATAATTAACATGCAAACCAATTGACTTGGGCTTCTCTTGCCACAAACTGAAAATTGTGCGACTATTTTTATATATTTAGTCAATGTTTTAGTTAATTTAACAAAGTTCAAGAAACTGAATTTTCAGTGGAGATTGACATCTGCAGAAAATGATAATAAAGTTATGCATACATTTGTAAGAGCCCTATTTATAGGCTTGTAACAAAACACAGTTGGAATAGATGTGAAAAAATAAGTTCAGTGAAAGTCAGGGGAACCACAAATCTCTTGGGCAGCTGATCTTTGTGGTTCCCATGACTTTCATTGAACTTATTTTTGAGAAGAGTTGAGAAACAAAGTTGGCATGAGAGGAAACTTATTTATTTTAATGATGTGTAAAGACATGCTGCAGGTGGATTGGACACTCTAAATTGGCCCTAGGTGTGAGTGCGTGTGTGTGTGTGTGCCTTCTGTGGAAGGATGGGCGCCGGGCTGGCAACTCGACACTGTAAAACTCAACTGCCAATCATGAGTGGACAGGTGATCCGCTATGGCGACCCCTAACCGGGAAAAAGCCGAAAGAAGAAGAAGAAGAAGCTTCCCCGGGAAGAAGCAAAACCTCTAAATGTATGAGTTGGGTTAAGTCTGAAGATGGCCTGAAACACAAAAGGAAAAAGAACATTACGCTATTTTGACTTATATACCTTTTTTGCTGTAGTCATGTAAACATGTTATGGTCTTGCAATGCACTCACCAGTGCACACACTGTCTGTAAAAATATCATGCATATACCTTTTGTACAAGTCTTCGTGACACACTGTAAAAGATCTCAGCCTTCAGTGCAGACAAGACTCCTTCTCCACTTCCACATACTGCAGCTCCATTCCTGTCACCCAACAGTCACCAGGAAAGCAGGTGTAAGCATGTTATGCCTACTAACTCTGCTTCCATAGAAGGCTGTAACTTAGTCATATGTTCATAGGAGATGCAAATCAGTTGAGCTGCAAGGACGTTTCAGCTTTGCCAGTCCTCTCTTTTCAGGAAGGGAAGTGTGTGTGTGTGTGTGTGTGTGTGTGTGTGTGTGTGTGTGTGTGTGTGTGTGTGTGTGTGTGTGTGTGTGTGTGTGAATGTATCAGTATATGTATATATATATATATATATATATATATATATATATATATATATATGTATACATATATAGAAAGAGAGAAAGAACGATACACTTACATGCACATACACTCTCTCGCTCACACACACACATTATGTATTACTATAGTTATATATACATATCTAACAGCTATAGCTATATATAGACATATATGAAATATTTATTACTTTATAAAGCAGCACAACAGGAGCTGGTGTTGATAATGGCTGACCTGAATGCACATTTAAGGACAGATAGAACAGGATCTGAGGACTGCCTGGGTCCACATGGGTGGGGCAATAGGAATAAAGAAGGAGAGGCCACTCTAGACTTCTGTCTGACAAACAGCTTGATAGTAGCCTACACATGTTTCAAAAAAATGGTATTGTCACAAGATCGCATACAAGAGCAGCTAATGTGCAACTTGGGTAGACTTCCTCCTAGTAAGGAAAGGACTATGGGGTAGAATCAGTGATTGTAAATTCACCCCCAGTGAAACTGTAAGCCCACTGTAAAAAACACTGATTGCCACAATCAGTTGCAAGCAGTGGTCATAGAAGGCTTCCAAGGTCAACTGAGACCAGGCTGAAGACCTAGAAGATGACTGGAAAGAAAGTACAACAGCTCTAAGAATTGCTTAGGCCTCTAGCACCTCAAGAAAAAGAGGAAATATGTGGCATTCAAAAGCATTGGAAGCACCTCAAAACAGCACAATGGGAGGACTACAGAACATGTATGAACACCTATGTAGCTGAGACAGGCATTGAAATAAGATGCATAAGAAATGCTGCTGGAAGAATGCCCAAGTCCAGGAAGTCATCAAAAGAAAGGAAGAGTGCAGGGAAAAACAGTAGAAAGAAAAGACAGACAACACTAGGAGGGAATACTGCATGGCTAACAAGAAGGCTAAAGAAAGAAAGAGTTGCAATAGCAAAGTACAAGGCATCAGAGGCACTCTAGCAACTCCTGGAAAGTGACCCAGCAGATGGCACTAAGAAAGTATATCAGGTTGCAAAGCAAAAACAGAAAGATAAACAAGACGGTCAGACACCATTCATAAGGGATGCCAACAACAATCTGCTCACCAGTCCACAGGGCATCAAAGGGAGATGAAAGGAGTACTTTGAGCAGCTCAAATGAAGAAACCTATACAGAAGCTGTAGTTTCCCAGATACAGCCTTACAATAACGGAAAAGCAGGAGCCCA